>NC_090229.1:25164730-25387230 GCF_024489055.1 Chanodichthys erythropterus
ATAAGACCCTAATTCCTCGTCTGGTATAATTTATAGCCCTTTAAGGCACACTGAAACTGTAATTTTGACCTTGAACCGTTTGGAGGCCATTGAAGTCAATTATAAGGAGAATAATCCTGGAATGTTTTCATCAAAAACCTTAATTTCTTTTCAACTGAAGAAAGAAAGACATGGACATTTTGGATAACATGGGGGTGAGTAAATTATCAGGACAATTTTATTTGAAAATGAACTAATCCTTTAAGTGTGGCATCAAACCTAACATCTGCATTCAAAGGAGAATATTCAACTCAAACATAACTCAGGTTTACATTCACATGAAAAATCCATAGTTTCCAGTTCAAGATAAATCTTTTCATTTTAGTACTGGAGCTGCTAGATTACTTAATTTCAAATAATTTCTAAACAGTAAGCACTAACTATGCAAAAGAGGTAGCCCTTCCAGCATACTTAGTGTCTGATTTCAAGGACAGGAAAGGAGAGTAAAGGACACTGGCTCACTACACATTGGGACACTTATGACTCTATTCCCAGTGACGTGACAACGTCCTCATTGTACAACATCACATTTACAACTGATATTTATGAACAACAGCAAAAAAATCTCTCTCTGACATTACTTCTAATGTTATTTAAAGTACATTATGATAAATACTTTTCTTGTTACATATATACTTGCAACATTTCAGCCGTAAGTAAATTATAAATGTTATGTTATCTAGATTACCAGTCTAGCAATGTATGTTTATGCTCAAATATAATAAAATAATGGTTTGTATTTTAAAAAACATCTATTGTGTGTCTTTATGAGTAGTGAGTTGGCTCACATGATTTTAATTTCACGCTTCAGCAGAACTTCCATTAAGGGAACATAGTGAGAATCGATGCCCCCTGGTGAATTGTGGGACTTTTTAAGGAGCAAACATCTCAGTGCCCTGGAAGGTTTTTGTGATTGAGACAGCCCTTAAAATGGTGACAGCCCTGATCAGTGCCCTGACGACTGAACTATGGAGCTGATTGAGACGCAACCTAAGTCTCACATGCAGAGTTTATAAAGAGCACCAAACGCTCCTTTAATGAGTGTCAGGTGTGGCTCGTTATTGCTCAAGTGGAAGTGCAAGCGGGGGCAAAAATGACGTGGACAAGTCAAGACTACAAGTGAACTTTGAGGAGTGGATTCCAGATGCTCCAAAACATTTTCTATAATCCATAGGGGAATTGAGGGAGGGAGCATCCAGGGAATAACCCCAGGATGCAGGCTCACAGGGGGCATAAGGGAGAAAGGAGCCATGGGGAAATCTTGGCCGCTATACCCTAGGACAGGGATGGACAACTCCGGTCCTGGAGGGCCAGTGTCCTGCAGAGTTTATCTCCATCCCTGATAAAAACTCACTTGTCTATAACTTTCTACTAATCCTAAAGACCTTGATTAGCTGGTTCAGGTGTGTTTGATTAGGGTTGGAGCTAAACTCTGCTGGACACTGGCCCTCCAGGACCGGAGTTGTCCATCCCTGCCCTAGGAGATGACTGACAGAGATGGAGATGTCAGTGAGATCCCAGCGGAGCCATGGGACTGCAGGGACCTGGGAATGACGCTGTTTCTGGAGTGCAGGGTGTAGCCGGAGTGATGGATCCCTGGCAGCAGAGCGACTGAGGACCACGGTGGAACCAGAGAGAAGGAGAAGCCCAACTCAGGCAAAGGGATGGAGGGATGAGGCGCATGTAAAGGACTGGAAGTCTGTGGCGCAGGCAGAGCGAAGAATGATCAAGGTAGAGCGGAAGGGCTGAGGAAGCCCGGGGGAGCCGACAGGATGACAGTCCCAGGTGAAGCTGAGAGAGGGAGGAGCCACAGTGGACCCAACTGCTTGACAGGTCTAAGAGGAGAGGCGGGCATGCCTAGGCGGAACTATGGAGTCGACATCCCATGGCGGAGCTGGTGAGCATGAAGCCCAATGCAGATCTATATTGCATAGCAACACACTCGTAGGAGGAGCATAGGGCTGACTGGAGCCAGTGGGAACAGGGCTGAATAACTGGATTTCTTAGATATTGGTTCACAAGTCTCCTTGGACAGAATGAAGGGACTTTTTCTTTGTCAAACATGCGACAGGTAGTGAAGGTGGAAGAGGGAGAGCGGGTGGGAGCATCAACAATGGAGACTTGGATCTCCTTGACAGAAGAGAATTGTGACTAACCGGGATCAGCGGAGGTGGAAGGGCTTGGGGACAGAAGGAAATCCAGGCATCCAGAATATCTGACTGGAAAACACTTGAGCTTGTAGATATTGACGGATGGTGATGATCGTTGACTTCCTCATCTAGCTCCACCAATCTTTCCACTGGTATGGAAGTACAACCCGGCTCACACACCTTGTCGGATGGCTCAAACAGGACATATCAGAAGTCATAAACTCTCACGGGGTCCGTGGCAGTCATCACCACTGGCTCTGGGTCTGCAGTGGCCACAGGTTCTGGGTCTGTGGTGGGGGTGGGCTCAGAGTAGATGATTGTGGATGTCATCATGGAAGCAGACTGGGAGGACAGTAGCTGAGTGGCATCAAAGTAGCCGTCACCTCACTGACTGTATATGATGAGCTTCAAGATCCAAAGTTTGTGCTAGTATTACAAAGATGTTTTCTGCTGGCAACAGTTGGCAGATGTCATCATCCATTCCATTTCTGAAATATCCTGCCATCCTCCTGCCATCCTGAAATAGCCTCAGGTTCAAAGAAAGCTCCCACTGAATTCATCACGTACTATCTGGCCATTCTATATGATACTGGAGGAGAGCAGGTATGTGTTACATCCACCAGCTGGAGTGCCCTTGATTTCCACCAGAGGGCACTCCTTCCGTCTAGGTTATCTCACCATGGACTACATTTCCCACAACCCATTGCCTGGACTCATTATGTCTGATTACATCCACCAGTGTCTCATTATTCTTGTTAACAATGCTTATATAAATTATATGTTTTCTGTCTTTCATTGTGAAGTCTTGTAAGTGTCATACTGCATTTCTGAGCACTCTCTCCGGTTTCCTGTGTAATGGTTCTGACTTTCTGCCTGGTTTCCTGGATTTCCCTGTTTGCCTGTGTGTTCTGCCCTGTTATTGTTTGGATTGTTGCCCCATGGTTTTGTCCCTTTGCTTGTATTTTGGACTACAATTCTGGATTACCCGAATAAAGCTGAATTTGGATCCTCATCCTTATCTGGTAGAATCAAGTTGATTGACTGATTGATTAATTGATTGATTGATTGATTGATTGATTTATTGATTGAAAATCCAGTAAATCATGAACAACTGGAAGTTTCATGCAAATGTATTGGTTTAAAAGAGTAGGAGCCTATACAAAAACAACTGCTCTATTTTTAGATTTAGGTTTACAGTACATCTATTGTATGATTAGGCTGCAGGACAGTGAACCTCAAGGGCCAGAGATGCCCACGTGAAGCAACAATCAACTCATTTGTCTTTTATAGGCTACTCAGGATCTTCTGGTGACCTCAGCTGTAACGGTGATAGGATGTCCAAGATGTTCTTTTCAAGGTATCTCCCATGCAACTTCCATTTCTTACACCCTTAAACATCAATTAAACTTAAAAAAAAAAAAAAGTCTTCATTTGGTCATATTCTTAAACACACACACACACACACACACACACACACACAAACAGTTACATCTTTACTACTACTACTACTACTAATAGCCTGGAACCATGTCATGCAATAGGCCAGTGGTTTTCAAACTGAGGTAGCGTACCCCTGGGGGTACAGTACGTGAGGTGACAACAGGGGGTATGCGAACCTTAAAATATTATTAAAATAGAGCATTTTTTCTAACTGCCAAAATGCTGTAAATCCAGTACATTTAATCAAATCACCTCATCATTTGGAATAAAAAATGACTATATCCACACAAGCAGCATCCCAGACAGCAACATAGTGACGGGCCAGGTCCGGCCCACATCTGGTCCGCGTGTAATCCCAATGTACCAGATGTGGGCCGGATCTGGGCCACACTATGTTGCTGTCTGGGATGCATATGATAGATTGCGTGCAGAATCTGCTGCCTTAAATCGCGCTAAATTACTCGACAATGCACCTTTGTAAAAGTGGGGATTTATCACGTACTCGCATGAAGAACAAATATAGACACAGATAATGGATTAATTTTGATTTAAGACTCAAACTTTATCTGATACAAAAACATACCTTGTGTAAGTTCTTGTATTTAATGATGATAACGAGCAAGAATGCAGTTGTTCCCAAATATCCACATGACTGCAAACGTGACATTATTATACAACAGGTCAAAAAACAAAACGTACATTTTAAAAACAGTACAGTCAGTATTTACTCTATTCTGCAATGAAATAATAGTTCTAACGAAAACCACAGCAGAACTACAACACACGTCTCTGTTTCGCGAACAGTTCTGCGGCTTTGAACGAATCGAGAGAGTCATTGATTCAATGATTCATTCCCAGCCACTTTGCTTCGTTACTGAATGAATGACTCATAAAAACAGTGACTTGCTGCCATCTACTGGCGGTTTTAGTTTAATATTTAAAAGTTTTACTTAGTTTTACCATCATTGCATATTTCTCTATTGAGCATTTTTATATATTATTTTATGACATTATTTATTTTATAAAGTTATTCATAAAGGTAAAAATAAGCACTGGAAAATCAATTTAGGGGCAAAGATTATATGTATGTATGTATGTATATATATATATATATATATATATATATATATATATATATATATATATATATATATATATATATATATATTAGTGAACTTGAAAACCAATTCATATATATATATATATATATATATATATATATATATATATATATATATATATCAATTAGTTTTCAAGTTCACTAAAATTTAGGTATGTTATGTAATTAGAATTCACTTTGAAGTTAAAGTTTAGAGATATACCACCACCTAGTGGTCGTTAGCTTTCGCACGCTGTAAATACACTCCTTTAAACTCAATGTATCGTTTCGTAAAATTCTAATAAACCACAAAAATTCACCATGATTTTTCCCCCTGCATCTCTGGCATCCAATAGGACGAAGCTGTAAGTTCGCGGTAGTGGGGGAGGATAGCTGTGTTTATTTTCTTTCAGCCACAGATGGTTTCAGAGGCTGTGAGACAGAGGTAGAGGAGAACGACAGTCGGGGATGAAGCCGCAGCTTTGGGGGAAAGTTGCATTTATTGCATGCATAGCTGGGGCACGAGACATAAACTCTCACGATGTTAATGAACATAGTTATGTTTGCTGTTTTGGTTCTGAGCGTCAGACCTGGAGAAGGTTTCCCCAATTACAAAGATGACTATATGGACGAGGACTTGGCCACTTTCGACTATTACAAAGGGACGGATGTGTTTGATGAGGGGAACAGGACGCAGGAGTGTGAGGAGTGTGTGCCGGAGCTGTGCCCGCTCGCGCAGGGCTGTAGAGCAGGGCTGGTGCAGGACAGTTGCGGCTGCTGCTTTCAATGCGCCAACCTGGAGGGACAGACCTGTGATCTCGGCCAGAGAAATGTCTATTATGGATTGTGTGGAGAGGACATGGAGTGCAAACTGGACAGGTCGGATGGAGTAGACGGAGAGGAGCCAGAAGCTCAGTGTGTGTGTTTGTCTCAGAAACCTCTGTGTGGCTCAGACGGACAGACCTACATGAATGTCTGCAAATATAAAGAAGCGGCTTATTCAAATCCTGGACTCAATGTGAGCGACGGGCCGTGCAGGACAGGTATGAACAACACAAACAATAGACACAGCCTTTTCCAACCATTTATTTAGGCTATTTACATTCTTTATTTAATGCATGGAATGGTTTTTATTTTTCTTTCTTTATTTCTTTCATGTGGTACAGATGTCTCAAGAGTTTTCCTAACCCTATTTATTTGTTTATTTATTTATTTTTTAATCTTATTATTTATGTATTTTTGTTCCAGATGCATTTAAATTAATTAAATTAAAAAAATTTTACCACCAGTATTTCATTTAATTTATTTTTTATCTCTTTCTTTCTATATGGAATAGATGTTCTTCAGTGTTTTTTTAATCTAAATTTATTTATATGTTTATTTTCTTTCTTTAATAAATATAATAGATGTCTTTTTAAAAACATTTATTTATTTTCTTTTTTTCTTTCTTTCTACAAATGTTGTGCAGATGGGGTACAGATGTTTCAAGAGGTTTTCCAACCCCATTTATTTATTTGTTTATTTATTTTTTAAAAATATTTCTTTATTTTTGTTTCAATAAAGTAGATATATTTCAAAATTGTTTTATTATTATTATTATTATTTTACCACCAATATTTAATTTAATTTATCTTTAATCCCCTTCTTTCTACATGGAATAGATAAGTTTCAGTAGTGTTTTTCTAACGAAAATTCATTTATATATTTATTTTCTTTCTTTTATAAATAGAGCAGAAACGTGTATTTTACAACCTCTATTTATTTATTTATGTTATTTCTTTAATAAATAAGGTATAAATGTATTTCTGTATTTTTCTATTAATATTTTATTTTATTAATTTTTGTATTATTATTTAGCTCTTGCTTATTTTCTCACACACATGGAACTGAAGTGTTATCTCAAGAGTGTTTTTCTCTCTGAGCTGCCAGCACTTGGGAATTTTGGACCTGGCCCCTATAATTTTCCCAGTAATTTTAAAGAGGGGCTTTATGACCTTTAAACTGCTCTTCAAGTCAGGCTGACATAGGAAGTCGTTTTTTTTTTTTTAATGTGATCCCTGATGTGACCTCTTTCCTTCTTTCTGTTTCTCTGTCTATTTCTGGTAAGTCCCCGTCATCAAAGTGCCACCACATAATCTGGTAAATGTAACAGGCAGCAGTATAGCATTTCTCTGCGAGGTGTTTGCATTTCCCATGGCACTAGTGGAATGGAGGAAAGATGGAAAAGAGGTCATTTTACCGGGTGATGATCCGCACATATCTGTTCAGGTAAAGTATTTCCAAAATGTAAGAGCACTGTTTTAAACAGAAACTCTGTGAAGTAATAGTTATAGCCTTGACTTATGTGTAGGTCCATACATCTGCAGCCACAGAACTTTACAAGCTCTACAGATTCCACATGTCATTCATAAAAGTCTACTCATCTCATTCCATGTGTCTGTTTATTTAATATTTTGGCTAATGATACCATGTTAAAATTATTTAAATATCATTATATCCAGTTTTTCCCACAAAACGACTGCAGAAAATGTGAATAAAGCCAGCAGTTTTATTGGAATATTGATGTCTAACTGCAGGTGTTTATGGCTTCAAGATTTAGGACATTTTGGGCGTTCCTGATTATATGCCTTAATGAACTTGTCAAGAAATACAAAAGTTATATATGGATCTCCTTCCCTGGCCTATACAGGAAAAGTTGAGTATTTCGGGATCCACCTCAACCTTTCCATTTTCCCTATTTTTCCTGTAGTCACGAGGTGGCCCTCAAAAATATGAACTTTCCAGTTGGCTGCAGATCGAAGAGGCCAGTCAGACGGATTCTGGAACATACAGGTGCATTGCTCGGAATGAGCTTGGGCAAATCTCAGCCACGGCAATTTTAGGAATCCTGCCGCCAGGTAAAAGATATACCCTGAACTGTAATGACAATAATACTTCCTGTTCCATTACCATTAAGTATAATCTGTTTTATTCTGTCTTTTTTTTTTTCTTCTCAGATGAGATGTCTGTCTATTTGGAACAAAACATGAATGAAATGAGGGGCTATGACCAATTACAGGACTATGACAGGGATTATTACTAAACTTCAGACCCTCAAGAAAACCTTTTTTTTTTACTCATAGACATTAAATTTGAGACATGGCAAGAAGAAGACACTCAGGCTGTAAACGACTGTAAAAAAGTAAAAACATCCACCCCAAAGCTTTTTCTGGATAATCATAACATAACAGGGAAGTGGTGGGGAAGAAGCTTCAATAAATTCCCAATGGCACAGGCCTCTAAATTTAATGAAAAACACACAATGATATGAGTGGAGGAGTGATTGGAGTAGTTTGGGAGCTGCTAGAAGCTCTAAAATTAAGTACAGAGAGTCAGAGAGTAGCTACTTGAGCTGAATGTCTCTTTTGTTTCTCCAACAATCTACCCAGACAGCAACATAATGTGGCCCAGATCTGGCCCACATCTGGTACATGTGGATTACACGCGGACCAGATGTAGGCCGGATCTGGGCTGACACTATGTTGCTGTCTGGGTACTTCAGAGTGACAAATTGAATAACAAAACTATACCAGTAAATTGACTAGCACAAACATTAGTAAATCACGTTGCATGATTCATTTAAGGGGTTAGTTCACCGAAAAATGAAAATTACGTCATTAATTACACACTCTCATGTCGTTCCACACCCGTAAGATCTTCGGAACACAAATTATGATATTTTTGATGAAATCCGATGGCTCAGTGAGGCCTGCATCGCCAGCAATAACACTCCCTTTTTCAATGCCCAGAAAGCTACTAAAAACACATTTAAATCAGTTCATGTGACTACAGTGGTTCAACCTTAACCGAAAATACTGTTTGTGTGCCAAAAATAACAAAATAGTGACTTTATTCAACAATATCTAGTGATTACAAAACACTGCTTCATGAAGCTTTGAAGCTTTGTGAATCTTTTGTTTCGAATCAGTGGTTCGGAGCATGAATCAAACTGCCAAAGTCATGTGAACTACTGAAGTTTAAAAACCTTATGACGTAACGAAGCCTCGTTTACTGAAATCGTGATTTTGGTGCTCTGAACCACTGATTCGAAACAAATGATTCGTAAAGCTTCAAAGTTTCATGAAGCAGTGTTCTGAAATCGCCCATCACTAGATATCGTGGAATAAAGTCGTTATTTTGTTACTTTTGGCACACAAAAAGTATTCTCATTGCTTCAATGATTCACTAATAAAGCTAGTTTGTTAGTTTTACCACACAAAAAGTATTCTCGTCGATTCAATGATTCACTTATAAAGACAATCACTTGTCACCACTAAAATGTATAGACTTAGAGCCTTTAAAAGGGCAATGCTGTTCGAGTACTTGCTGCTGTGTGCTTAGCTTTTACGCCAACTCAGTTCTTCACAAACCATCCTTTTCTACTCAAAGCAGAATGTGTATCAGCCTCTGAGTTTATGTGTTTCCATATGTGGCATCCCTCTTTTACTAGCCTTTCCTTTGAGTGTGTGTGTGTGTCAGATCTGGGTGAGCCAGTTGAGCACACAGCTGGCTTTAATATACCTTTATATGATCTCCTGTCTTAGGACATAAACGCAGAGATCCTATTCTACAGGACATGTGAATACAGGTTGCACTCATGGGACGTTTTTTGATGAAAATACTACAAACAACATCAGGCTACTTATTGATATACAGCAGACATCTCTTAACCCTCTAATTTCACCTCTTAGTGGATAACACCTGTATTTAACAGAACAGCCATGGATACCAGAGCTTTTTAACCCCCATTCTCTCTGCTGCCTTTAACTCAGAGTAATTATGGTAACAGCTATGCATGTAATGTTAGGTTATGGTTTTGGTGCTTTAATAAAATATTCCCATTTTGACACTATGTTGTTTCAGACCTCTGTTAAGAGGACTGGGAAACTTTTGATGAAGTTTTACATAAATGTATTGTACTGTAATTTTACTGTAAAAATACTAATGCAGAGTTATACACTAGACTTTCTTTTCAAAAACAGTAAGTGTAATAAACCAAATGTAACAACATGTGGTTAAGGCTCCATTTGCATTGACTTCCACCCAACAGTCAACTGTTAAAGCAATTAGCCTGCAAGGTCTAAATCACTTCAAACTGAGAGCACCCTGGGACATGCTCGTTTCCTCTAGCCTTAAACAACCAAACATTCTGCAAACACTATGGAAGCTTATGTCTGCCACATAAGAAAAATATATATATGCGTAAAAAAGGTATTGCGACTTTTTATCTCACAATTTTGACTTTTTTTCAACAATTGAAGTTATATCTTACAGTTCAGACTTCTTTTATACAATTGTGAGATTATATTTCGCAATTGCAAGTTATTAACTCAAAATTCTGAGTTTACATCTCACAATTCTGACTTTTTTTTTTTTTTTTTTTTTTGGAATTCTGAGTTTACATTGTGCAATTTTTCCACAGAATTCTGAGTTTACATATCAGAAGAATTGTCATGCAGAATTCTGAGGGGAAAAAAGTCAGAATTTCGGAGTTTAAATTTCTTTCTGAGTTTACATCTTGCAATTCTGACTTCTAAGGGAAAAAAAAGTCCAAGTTGTGAGATAAAAATATAACTTTATACCAATGTACAGTATAGATTTACCAATGTATCAACTTTATGGGTAGGCTATATCTTTATGGGTCCCCTTGTCACAGGGTTTAGGATTACATTCCTAGTTTTACCCCCAATATTGGCTCTGATTACAGGTTAAGTGTTTGACCTCCTGATGCATTGTGATTTTTGTCACAATGGCAGTTCTCCTCAACACAAATGTGCACATTTAGTTGTTACAAGCAGTCGATGGTTCCTGTTTCATTGGCATCAGTTATTTTTCTTTCCACAAATTCTATGGAAAAACTGAAAAAATATTCAGGGGATTGCGTGAACCTCCAGAGCCAGAAGTGAGGGGCTTCCCATCTCTGCCCAAGAATCCACTAATATCCTGTGTCCTGAAAAGACATTACTGGCACAGGGATGGAGACCAAAAACAGACTGAGCTAAAAGCCTGAAATTCAAACAAACAGCTTTGGGAAATGCAGTAGACAACCAAAAATATGTGCAGAAGTATTCATATAGATTGGTTGGAAAAGAATAGTTTCTGATGCTAAGAACAAAAATAACAAAAGCATTGTCATTCATTATTGTCTTTTTGGTTTCCATCAACTACAATCACCACAGGCACTCAAATCCCCTTCACGCCTAATGCTAAACCATGACAGCCACTTAGAAATGTCTCTCTGCTTTCCAAAATAGCGGCCTCTATCTGATTTTAATAAAGGAAAACAGTTCCAGACTCTTAAACAAGACATTCCCATGCTTTTGTTTTCCTTCCAGTTTTGTGGTAAATGAGATCCATGTGCTTTGTGAAAGGTCATCAATCTTCTGAGTGGATTTATTGTAATCAATAAAGTGAGAGTCGAAGACAACAGGAAGAGTTCATGTTCATTACTGAGGAACAATAACAGAAAAATGAGGAACAACATAGGCAGTAAAACTAAAAACAAGCAGTCAGATGAACTTTCTGTCTTAGTTTTGGCAGTGGTTTATTATTAATCTTTTACCATTTAAGCCTTTCGGCGTTCTCAAATTATATATATGTAAGAAATTAGCGATTATGTATACCGTCAATCATATTTTTGTGTGACAAGCGATCAAAGAGAAACGTGTGTGGGCCCGTGGTGCGTGACAGATGATGTGCAGTTCTGATTTCAGGCCCTAGAGGGCAGTAAGAAGATACTGCTTACAGTCAATGCTTTGCAGCTAGAACGAAGTCTTCCATACTGATGATTAGCCTAGTCTTATTTATGATTAGAGGTTCAAACGAACCCTTAAGCATTAAACATGGGCATATATTTAATCCCACACTGTTTATAAATGATAACAGACAGTTATTACACCTCAAATTGTGTGGCTTGTTAAGCACAGAGCCGTTAAATATCAAATTTCAACAACTCTCGTTAAGCAGAGGTGAGCAAAGCGATCTGCCCTATTTAATGATAAACCAAGCAACTTAAACTTGCACTGACGGATAAATTTGAATATCATAGAGACTAATTTCAGCTTACTTCATTTGTACTATAGTAAGAAACCACACGTGAATAGTAACTACATAGCAACGTCCTAAAATCTTCTTTAAAACATGTTCATATAGCTCGACGGAAAATACAAACAGCATTACGTTGTCATCATTATGGCAACTTTTACACAGGCAAGTATCCATTTTTCTTTAGAATATCTTTTTCTTTAGAAAAATCTGTTTGATTTTGGTCAACTAAATACAAACAATCCTTGAGAAAAGGATTTTGTTTGTATGTCTGACAGCTGTGTTGTATTAATGTTGCAGGCCAAAAGGCAGATGCCTAATGAGTGAATAGTACTGGCATTGGGTCATTACATGATGATTAAACACATTTAATTAAATACATTTTATATCAAAGGCCTTTAATGTGTAACCAATACTACAAAAGCACATGCAAGTGTTTTTCACTATTTATTTTCTTTTAAAGCAGCTTTACAGAAACTCATAAGGCACACAACAATAAATGCACACATGCTAATTATTATCTAGTTACACAAACTTATTATTAGCCTATTGTTTATTAAATAAAGTAAATGATTTAACGTAAGACAAAGTTAAAGATTGAGCAACTGGAGAGCTGCAGGCAGTGGTCAGTATAAGTACCCATCGCTGTCTTGCTGGTAAGTTGGTGTGTGTGTGTGTGTGTGTGTGATGGAAACTTGACACACCGTAGAACAGGAAGTATGCAATTGACCACAGACCCTGAAAAAATAAGACCTCAGATCCTAAAATAGCTCTCATGCGACAAATATAAATCAGTGACTCTCTTTACATTACCTGTTTGATGAATACTTTGGAAATTAATAACAATTTAAATTCTCAAAAAAAGAAAATAATAATAATATGAGACAGCAATATCCTCAGGCCTTGTGCAATCAACCTAAAAATGTAAAATTCTTTTATTTGCCCAATTTCTTTGTGTTTAATGAGTTTAATGGGTTTAAAATGTTTTCAAATTTAAATAGCGTTATTGTTTCCTTTAGTTTGGGTACAACATAACGTGAGGAAACTCATGATCTTGAGTAATCATTGTGGCTTCGACACACACTCTTGCACAGCTCTGCAAAGAAGTGTCAACTCTTTTGGGCTATACAGGAAGTAGATATGGCGGAACTTGGAGATGCTGTTTGCGTCACAAGCAAATTCAGTAGAAGAAGTATGTTACACTAGATGAGACAGTCTCTAGGAGCTGGGTCGGAGATAAGGCCGAGAAAAATGGAGGAGGACATTAGAAAGAAGGGGATGCTGTATTTACAACAGCAGCGGTTTGGGAAGGTAAGACAGAACGTGTTTTATTTAGCAGGGGGCTTCCAGCTGAAGGAACGTTAAGAGACAAAAATCAAAGAACGTGTTCTTTCAGCGTGGATGTTTTTGAGGACAATGATGGTCTGTCTGTAAGTGCTGTCAATAGCACACAATAAAGGCTTAAATCAAGTGGCCTGAGTGCAGGATGTAGTTGCTCCATTACATAAATTACCACAAAATAATGAAATCTGTGAATATTGTATAAACCCTTTTGTTGGATGCTTGTCTACATATTGTTATGTCAAAATTGCAAATTTATCTTTGAAAATACTGGACAGTTGCCCCTTCTTTATTTCCTGTATAACACCCACAATTTTGTCTGCAGTTGTTCGTAAAATTACAAAGCCAGATAGATGAAAGAATACAATATAAAATAATAACAGTAACAAAACATTGTTGATAAGTGTGCAAATTTGGTTTAAAATACCTACCCAAACATCAAGGCCTCATGGAAAGGAATTGCTTTTCTTTTTTAAACCCCTGGGGAACATATTAAATTGGTTATTATTTGAATCAATACCCAATACTAAAGACTTATCAATGACTGATGGAGATTTGACATTCATGTCTTTATAAGGGTGTAAAAGTATGTTAGTGTTGCCAGAAATTCTATTCCAATTCCAAAGTCAATCGAATGAAAAAGATAAATATGTCATCAGAAGAGGACTTCTGTATTATACAAATCAAGCTTGATAGGCATGGTTTATAAATTTCAATCAGCTGCTTTCACTTTGCCTAATTTGAACCACAGGTTTGTCGGCAAATACTCCATATCTATAGAGTAATTACAATAAGAGAGAAATGCATGAATCATAATATTAAGCTCACTGGCAGTGTCATGAACAACTTCCTGAACTGTGAGCGTGATCCACTTTAACACGTTAATATTCTCATCTAAAACCATTTTCACTTCATTTTGATTGATGCTACTGATAATAGTGCTGGTTCCACCATATGGGACTGCAATACAGAATTATCCTGTTGGCATAATTTAGAGGACTTATGGGCTGCTGGAGTCCATTAAAGTGAGCTAATGTTAGCAATAGGATCAGGGCTGTCTCTTTAGGAAACCATAAGGAGTATGTTGCAACTGTAATAGATTATGTGTTGTTTGAGGCCATGAATTTCTCTGAAATGGTCGGTCATATCCGTACCTCAGAGATTCTCTTATTATGGGTATTTCCTGACTGAGGAATCTCACACTTTAAATACTATCAACTGATGCCCTCATGATCCAAGCATACACTCTAAAAAATGCTGGGTTGTTTCAACCCAAATTTGGGTCAAATATGGACAAACCCAACCGTTGGGTTAAAAAATGCATTTAAAAATTTAACCCAATGCTTAGGTTTGTCCATTTTTGACCCAAACTTGGGTTGAAACAACCCAGCATTTTTTAGAGTGTAGGCACCAATTTTAAAGCTGTAACAAGTCCTCATCTTAATCCATATTCTACAATGATATGTTTACTTTTGGACTTGGTTTGACTGTTTGCTTTTCATTTAAAAATCTTTATTGGTCTTTTCCAATAAAAACAATGCTGCCCTTATTTTTGGGGGTATTTCTGCCTTTAACCACTTCCAATTTTAAGGTTAAACACAAGCTAAATTGCAAAAACATGGTTATACTTTGGATTGCTGACATTATAAATATTACTTTCGGTTTACTATGAGGGAGCGTGGGATAAAGTGTGTCAGTGGGTAAGACGTGGCACCTTGATGTGCTTATACTGAGTATGAGTGCAGTTATATAAGCAGTTTTTAATATTAAAATTGATTTTTGCATGTCACAGTAGATTTTCTACATGCCAGATGAAATGAAACTTGTGACAGATTTATCCAGGTCTACGCAATGATTGAGCTTACTCACTGACATGTGAGACAAGATGTCATTTTTTTTTTAAATAAGTCATATTTTTATGACTCTAATATATTTCACTAGAGGCTTTCCTCTAATGTTAGTTGATAGTAGACATCCTGAAATGTAATAAGGTCCATTAGTTAGATATCTCATTTTTTCATGCCTACAAGACAACGTAAGTAAAAGTGGCACAGTTTACATAACTTTCCATTCATCTTTTTTCTCTTTCAGAAATGGCGAAAGGTCTGGTCCGTGTTGTACCGAGAGAGCTCCTGCTCCATCTCCCGGCTTGAGTTCTTTGAGTTTAAAGATGGAGCTGGCAACACGCTGGAGAAAGCCAACCGCAAACAGGAAAACAAAAAGGTAAACAACAAACCGTGGAGCTCAGATTTTCCCTGTACTGCAAACATAAATAAGATGTGGTGAATCTGACAGTCATGTAATTCCTTGATGTGCCATGGAACACAAACAATCAAACTCTGTGAGGGGTCATACACATGACTTATGTGTGGGCGGACATGTGCAAACAGTTCGCAGGAAGTACCATTAAATCTGTTCCCATTTCTGCTATGAGATATGACGAACAAAAAATACCATATCCCCAAAAAATGGTTGTCAAGAAAAAAGCCATCTTCTGAAATTAAAGTATTTGCATGATGTAAAAAAAAAAAAAAAAAGAGAGAGATAGAGAGAGAAAATGCTCAAACATCAAGCCGCCCACCCAAATGGCAAATCTGGATCATGTTGGAGCATATTTAAATTGCTCTGATGTGTATGATACAGATTCACCTCAGATTATTTAAGCAGTCAAAATGCATATTGAGTATGTAGGCTGTCTAAAAATTTGAATGAAAGGATTAGTCCACTTTTAAATAAAATGTTCTTGATCATTTACTCACCCCCATGTTATCCAAGATGTCCATGTCTTTCTTTCTTCAGTCGAAAAGAAATTAAAGTCTTGGATGAAAACATTCCAGGATTTTTTTCCCATAAAGTAGACTTCAATGGGCACCAAACAGTTAAAGGTCAAAATTAGTTTCACTGCAGCTTCAAATTGTTCTACACGATCCCAGATGAGAAATAAAGGTCTTATCTAGTGAAACCATCGCTCATTTTCTGAAAAAATTTAAAATTTTATAAGTTTTAACCATAAATGCTCATCTTGAACTAGCTTTCTTCTTCTTCTCTATTAGAATTCCGGCAGTGTAGACACTGATAAGTGTATTACTGCCCTCCACAGGTCAAAGTTTGAACTAATTGTTATATACTATTGAACTAGCATATTAAAAATTAGTTCAAACTTTGACCTGTGGAGGGCAGTAATACACTTAGCAGCGTCTACACTGCTGGAATTCTAATGGAGGAGAAGAAGAGAGCTAGTTCAAGATGATATAATAATTTTAATTTTTTTGAAAATGAGTAATTGTTTCTCTTGATAAGACCCTTATTTCTCATCTGGGATCGTGTAGAACAATTTGAAGCTGCAGTGAAACTAATTTTGACCTTCGACTGTTTGGTGCCCACTGAAGTCTACTTTATGGGGAAAAAAAATCCTGGAATGTTTTCATCCAAAACTTTAATTTCTTTTCGACTGAAGAAAGAAAGACATGGACATCTTGGATGACATGGGGTGAGTAAATTATCAGGAAAAGTTTATTTAAAAGTGGACTAATCCTTTAAAGCTTTTTTGTCCACTTATTGGAAAGCATTTTAAACCTCAATTCCTGAGTTTCTTGTTTTTACAGGTGATAAAAATGAACGACTGCATTCGTGTTTCGGAGTCTGATGTCGAAGGCTGTCCACGGGATTGTGGGCCCTTTTTGGTGGAAACAACAGAAAAGACATTTGTTTTCGCCGTTGAGACAGCTGAACTGGAGGACTGGATCCAGAAACTGTGTGAAATCGCCTTTCCGGTATTTAACACTGAATTTAAATAGTGTGATCATCTCTTTCCAGTATTTTTTCCTGTTATAGAATATTGTGGTGTAACAGTTCACTTGACAACCGGACTGCAAAAGTGTAGAACGGTTATATCAAAGTTTCCAGGTTTTGTCCTGTCTTGTGTTGCTGGCTTTGTAACCACAGTTGCGTTTGTACTTTGAAACTCTTGTTGCCTTCTTGTTACTTCTGCCTTCTATATTTGCTGAATGCTTGTCAGCTCCATATGCTAAAATTTCTGCAGACGTGAGGATTCAAATTGCAGTGGTTTTCGCCAGGGTTTTTTGTCACATCAGCAAATGTAAAAGCTTCAAAGCTTCAGAAACTTGCTCGTGTGAATCACAGTACTCCTCATGCTGCTAGTTAATGCTTGCACAAAGAAGAACTTCTGTTTCCCATGAATTTGGCAGACATGTTTTTTTTTCTATCTTTAAAGAAGGGAAGTTGTTTTCATATCTCATTGTACCATGCATGTGCTATGCTGTGGGTGACCGTTATAGTTCAAATAAAGGAAGTAAATGCCAAGTTACATTGACTTAATGGATGTTAGAGGTCTAAGCTCTCATCAGACAGTTGCAACATGCAGAGCCTTGCTCTTGCTCTGCACTAGCCATGAGTCAGAGTAAATGCTTTTTGACATTACATGATGAACTATGACAGTATGTTTGGAGCAGAGGGGCCTGTACTCAAAGAGTCAACTGTTATGAAAGGTTCTCTAATCATAACTTCTCATTTCAGTACTGTAGTATGACCCACCCGATGGCCTGACCCCACACTCTTTTAATTGAGCTAAAATGCTTATATTACATTCTTCTCTTTAGTTCCATATCCACCTGAACTACATTTTAACACCTTTAATGGACACCTGAAGTAAATTCTGAGTGGTTCAAATTATGTTTTGGTCCCTAGATATAGCTGGGTTTCGGATATTGTTGTCCAGCAAGAATTGTGCACCACTCCAATTTGATTCCTGCATTTGAATTGAGATAGCAAACAGGATGCAAAATTGCTTACTTTATTTCCTGAACGAGTGTGTACTTGAATCTGAGTTGCTTTCACATTCAGGCAAATCACACCACCGATCCAGTGGAACCGATCTCAGACCACCTCCTACAGGTAGTCTCGGGTTTGGTACCCCTGTCCGCAAGACAGCTTTAAGATTACCAATTTTTCATGTGAAACGTGCCCTGTTTCGAACTCAACTGCAAGTTTGAAAGCACCCTTAGAGGTTTGTTCAAATCCCTACCCTGGGAAACAATCATTTCAATATATGGGTCAAAGCGCAATACTGGTCTTGGTTTGTTGGCAACATGGCCCATTAATCAGTATCACAGACAGAACACCAGTGCTATCTGCAAGTTAAAAGTTTTCATTTTTTAAGACTTGTCATATTAATTCTATATATTAGTTACTGGTGTTCTGATACTGATTAATTGATTCATGTTACCAACAGGCCAAGGCAGACCCATATTGAAATAAACTAATGGGAATGTTGAGATTATGTATGATTTCTCCAGCTTTTTAGCTTTTCCTAAAAAAAGCCTGCTGTCTTTTAGAATTAGAATCTGAAGAGGTGCTACAGAAAGCCAACAGTAGAAGCTGTGTTGTGCATGTTGAATGAGGAACGCTGTGTGGAATAGAAGCGCTTGATGTAATGCATTGGGGGAAATGAATACGGCTTTATGCTGTGAAGGTTTCTTTTGTGCAACATAATATGATCACTTTGGCACAGTTTTGGAGAGTGTTTCTTGGCTCACTGTGTGGTTACTGAACAAAGGCCAATTGTCCAAATCTCATGTGGTGAAGTTAAACTGCATTTCAGCTGGTGCAAAAAGAAGTGTAAAGACAATTTCCATAGCACATACGAGTGTTGATGACCGTTGCAGATAAAAGACTAACAGTGTGAAAAAAGAGCATATTTTGCTGATGTATAATTGTTGTAGTTGTAATTGTGATTGCTTTAGGACTGTGCATGGTTCTCAACAGTTTTTATTCAGGACCAGGATTTTATACTGGACATTAAAGTTGTAACCTGCAACTTAGTTTTTTTTTTTTATGTAATCTGTGCTTCAGCACTGCTCCATTGTGCAGATAAATCTGATGGTTTGAGCAATTTCTACGGTTGCCTGTGATCACCATATCAGAGCTGATCAGTCGCTGTCTGGATTTAAATAGGCAAATGCTAAGAGTCTATGATTGGATCATTATTACACTGATTATTAGTATGTTATATGTTTGCCAACAGTTCGTCAAACCCTAACTGATGGAGTGTGTAGCTTTTCATTTCTTAAACAACCATATAGGAAGACACATCATGGCCATATTCCAGGACGACAATGTCAAGATCATGGTTGGGGTGGAGCATGAAGAATCCTTTTCACATATGAATTGGCACCTCTGAGTCCAGACCTTAAATTCATTGAAAATCTTTGGGATGTGCTGGAGTAGACTTTACGGAGTGCTCGGCTCTTGCATTGTCAATACAAGATCTGACCAAATATTGATGTACTTCTTGATGGAAATAAATGTTGTGTAATATTTCCATTAAGAGATGCATCAATTATTGGGTTGCACTTTATTTTACTGTACGTGTACGTCTCTAAGAAAATACTGGGTAATATAACTATAGGGGTTAAAGGGAAAGTTCACCCAAAAATGAAAATTATCCCATGATTTACTCACCCTCAAGCTATCCTAGGTGTATATGATTTCTGATGAACACGATCAGAGATATATTTAAAAATATCCTTAGTCTTCCAAGGTTTATAATGGTTGTGAATGGGGGGGTGGGGGCGTAGAGGATAGAGCAAAACAAATAATCAGTCACAAATTATAAGTCTAAAACGCTAGTTTTTAAAGAGAAATTTCAAAGGATTTTGATATGAGAGAAGAGGAACTTAAATTTGTTGCACAGCCCTATTTGTTTGAACAGCGAGAGACGTCTAAGCTTACAATACTCCTACATCCTGCGTCTTACATCGCATCAGAGGATTACTCATTTGGCGCAAGTTGACTTAAGCATTCTGCGTACAGTTGTGCAAAGTTAAAGTTTTAAATATGGATATTTTTCTTGCAAAAATGCATTGCTTCGCTTCAGAAGGCCTTTATTAACCCCCTGGAGTCGTATGGATTACTTTTTTTAAGGATGGATGATTATTTTTTACTTCAAAATGCAACCCCTCATTCACAACCATTAGCAAAGAGTCGAACATTTTGTAAATTATACTCCAGCACATCCTAAAGACTATATATTTAATAAAAAAATAAATAGATTACACTCCAAGTAAAACATGTTCCTGGATCAACATATTTTGTTGATCCTGGAAGAACATTACTGTCTGAAAATCTAGTCCTAATCCTTTCCCTACCCCTAAACCTAACCCTACCCATAAGTTATCCCTATAATCAGAGGAAAATTATAGCTGAATAACACTGATGTAGAAGCACCTCACCCTGGTTGTAAGCCTAAACTTGACTTAAACTGTAAACTTGTCCCTCAAATCTGATTGGAAAATTGTTCCAGGATCAACAAAGCTGTTGATCCAGGAACATGTTGTACTTCCCTAATGGTCGTTAGTTGACATGTAGGCAATGTTACTTATAGTCAACAAAATGTCTGAAGGGGACCATCAAAATAAAGTAATCGATATTTACTGTAATATAGAACAAATGGCATTGAACTTAGCTGTTCGCTCTTTCAGAAGAGTCGAGACTCAGGATAAAAGTGTACATGAACTATGAAATGCATATATATGAAGCATCTATATGATTATTTTGACATTCTTATTAGTTTTTTTTTTTTTTTTTAATTGTCTTAAAGGTGCCCTAGAGCTTCTTTTTAAAAGATGTAATATAAGTCTAAGGTGTCTTGTCTGTGAAGTTTCAGCTCAAATACCCCATAGATTTTTTTTTTATTCATTTTTTTTAACTGCCTATTTTGGGGCATCATTAACTATGCACTGATATATAGGTTGCGCCCCCTTTAATTCTCATGCTCCCCCTCCCCCGGACAGCATAAACACAGTTTACACAGCTAATATAACCCTCAAAATGGATCTATACAAGATGTTTGTCATGCATGCTGCATGCATACATCGGATCATGTGAGTATAGTATTTATTTGGGTGTTTACATTTGATTCTGAATGAGTTTGAGGCTATGCTGCTTGGCTAAAGCTAACATTACACACTGTTGGAGAGATTTATAAAGAATTAAGTTGTGTTTATGCATTAAACAAACTGCAAGTGTTTATAAATGAAAATAGCAACGGCTCTTGTCTCTGTGAATACAGTAATAAACGATGGTAACTTTAACCACATTTAACAGTACATTAGCAACATGATATTTTTAGTGATATTTGTGAATTGTCTTTCTAAATGTTTCGTTAGGAAACATTTAGAAAGACAATTCACAAATATCACTAAAAATATCATGTTATCATGGATCATGTCAGTTATTATTGCTCCATCTGCCATTTTTCGCTATTGTCTTTGCTTGCTTACCTAGTCTGATGATTCAGCTCTGCACATCCAGACATTCTGCCCTTGTCTAATGCCTTGATCATGAGCTGGCATATGCAAATTTTGGGGGCGTACACCCCGACTGTTACGTAACAGTCGGTATTATGTTGAGATTCGCCTGTTCTTCTGAGGTCTTTTAAACAAATGAGATTTATATAAGAAGGAGGAAACAATGGAGTTTGAAACTCAGTGTATGACTTTTCCATGTACTGAACTTTTTATTATTCAACTATGCCAATATAAATTCAATATTTAATTCTAGGGCACCTTTATTTTTGTTTTAGCTTTATTTCAGTTAGTAATTTTAGCACTTTAATTTTTTGTTTATCTGTTATTTATATTTAATTTTATTGTCAGCTTTATTTCAATTAACAAAAATGTTTTTCAGTAGATTTACTTTTAGTTAATAATAACACTGGAGTGGATCTGTCATGCTACACCAAAATCCCTTAGACAAAAAGATATATATGCAAAATATATTTCTCTAAACAAGCAAGTAAAATCTGCCACAATAGTAGCCAAATCGTCTTTTCTGTGTTCACAGACATGACATAAAAATGCAAGTACAAGTGAAGTTTCCTAACAAATCTGATGGGACCAATCAAACTATAACTCCTCTACAGTAGTAAACGAAAACTTTAGGGTTTACTATTTTTTTGTGATGCCTGTTATAAACTGCCGTATATTTGGGTTCATTGTAGATGAGCTGGGCAGACAGAGGAGCAGTGAGAGGAAACAGTTTACATGGTGAATATGAAGATGTAACAATGGCGGACAACACTCTCTACTGCAGCAGAGAAACTGGTAAGAAAGTGTACAGTATTTACAAAACAATAGTTGTTTTGGAATTATTTTGTTTTCTAATTTTATGAACGCACACGCATATGGCACTGCTCTGATGGATGAGCTGGTAAAGTACCTTAAAAGGTCACACAGCCAGCTCATATGCCAGTTTCTGTGAAAAAGACAAGCAGAAAGTCAAACTCATGGCAGTAACAGAGGTCAATTCTTACCGATTAGGTGCACCGTTTCTACACTGCTGACATGTTTATGAGATTGGCTTGTTCTCTAGTCTGACACCTCTGGTTCATTTTGTGCTGTAAATATTGTGAACCAAGAGTTACTTCTTCATTCCACTATTACGTAGTGGAAAGTTGTGGCTCATCTTTGTTCACTTGTGGTGGAAAAAAATATCACACAAGTGTCCGCCTTGTTAGCAGATTGACCACCTCTGTAAATGCGCAATATCCTGCTGTTCTCAAAGATGGTTCAGCACCTCATTTGACTTCCTTTACATCTATTTATATTTTTAATTCTTCAATAATGATGGGTAAGTGCTGTTTTTTTATGGTTAGTTTAGTGTACCTTGTCATTTAGAACATTAGCTCTTTTGCAGTTACACAAAACAACTGCCTAGCTGCCTTTTTTTTAACAGACTGTGCACATATTTTCTCATTAATATATCAAAGCTGTGTCTGTTTCCAAATAATCTGATTTCATCAATCAAATTCTAATCATTATTTTAAAATGTTGCAACATTTGAGGATGTAAACATGTACAGTAAATACAGTGAGGTCCAAATGTCTGAGTCTGCATTGGAATTCTTGGATTCAAAATCTCATTTCAACAAATTTATGTTTTTATAAACTACTGTTCAAAACTTTGGGGTTGTTAAAAGTTTTTAATGTTTTTGAAAGAAGTCTTTTATGTAGGCTACTGAGGCTGCATATTTGATCAAAAAAGAAAAACAGTAGCATTGTGCTACAAATGCATAAACAAAAAATAACCAAAACACATTCCCAAAGACAGATAAAAGTCCTCAGTGGACATATTTCATATTGTGGCTCTCGGCCTGATGACAGTCAAAAGGAGAAGTGGAAGTACAAAAACATACATCACTGATGCAGTGCAGGTGCCAGGCAATCTGCTCCAGCCAGTCGAACTTCATTGGGCATATGAATACAACCCTGACTGTTTAATCATGGATGATTGTGTTACTATATGTGGCCGCATACAGAAATAGCATTTAAATAATCTCATTACACTAATTGACTTCTTTTTTTGTCTGCAAAAATTTAGCCCATATGTCTTTCTGAGCTTCAGCGTTCTGTTGCTTTCTCCTCTTTGGAATGTATTGGGCTTGGGGGATTTCAGATTCAGACGGTTTATAAAATCCATCTGTTTCATTTTTAAATATCAGAAGGCCTTGTTCTGTCAAGCGACAGCAGGGTAACAGGGTGCACAAGGAATTATATGATCAGAAGGGAACTGTGAAACTACAGCTTTGTAGTACATGAAACTATTTCTGAGGATTCATCATTTTCACAACAAACACAATTTATATATTAACAAATCAGCTAAAATAAACCCTGTGTCGAAATTAGTGAGACTTAAAAACTGTAAACCACATCAAATAGTAGCAGACCTCATAATATCTTAAACCACATGATAGATTCAAAAAAAGAGTCAATTTTTTTGGATCTCAGATTCGACACATTGGGTCTCATTCATGAAACATTCGTAAATATACGAGTAAATATGTGAGTGATTTGCACGTAAAGAGACCTTCCCGAAAACTCTTCTCCTGATTCACAAATACTTCGTAAACGTCAGAAGTGATAGTGAAATGTGTGTGTGTATGAATTCCAATCAGTCGTAAATGGGACGCGCGTGCACGTTTATTCTCAATTACCATAAATCCCACCCATTAAATCCGACTGACAACTATATATGGGCATTATATTATGACACCAAACGAAGGATTTTGGCCATTTGGGGCCATTAGTTTGCCCAGCCTATTGAATCAATTTATTATTTGATTAAAGTGCTCCGTTTGCAGATGCTATTACTGGCTCTTACAATAAAAGTAAAAAGAAAAAACGTATGTAATTACTATATATAATATTTTTTCAAAATGCTGTGTAAATATGTACCTTATTAAGGTGAATTAAAATGCAGCCTTATTAATGAGCAAAACGTTTGGATGTTAAACGCACTATTTACGCGTTGCTGGGAGCAGATGTAGATTTCTTTCATACCAACTAACATTTGGAAAATACGAACATTTTAATGAATCCGAAAATTTACACCAGAACCACTTTACACATGATTTACACAAAAATTCGTTCTGCTCGTGTTTCATGAATGAGACCCATTGACACATTAATTTACGCTATTAGTTAATAGTAGATGTAGGGAATTAATCTGTGATGACTCATTTAATAGCAACTGAATCTCTCAGTCAGATTTATTAGATGCTGATGCAGTAATTATTAATGGTTTAGTTCTTCATGAGTCAAACAATAACTTAAGATCATCTGTGCATTAGTTAAGTATGAATTAATGCATATAGCTTGTTTGCAATCACATGGTTCTGATGACATGCACAATTCTAATGGATGGCAGGAAGTTCAAAAACAGAATGGAAGACATAGAGGAAAGTCTGTATTGTAGCGGTTTAGACACTATTTCAAAAGATAGATATAAACAAAAATCACCACTTATGTTAGACGTCAAGTCAAGTCAAGTCACCTTCATTTATATAGCACTTTTTGAAATGCAGATTGTGTCAAAGCAGCTTTACATTGATAATTGGTATATAATTTTCCCTTTTAAAGAATAGTGTCAATGCAGGCAGATCAAA
Organism: Chanodichthys erythropterus; assembly: GCF_024489055.1. NCBI lineage: Eukaryota > Metazoa > Chordata > Actinopteri > Cypriniformes > Xenocyprididae > Chanodichthys > Chanodichthys erythropterus. The sequence goes on from NC_090229.1 coordinate 25,189,844, forward strand.
AGCACTGTTGAATAAATGTCAAGGATACTGTTGAATATCAAATGTCAAGTCAAATTAAATTAAATTAGGGCTGCACGATTAATCGTATTTTATCACGATAACAATATCTGCTTCTCTCGATTGATTTTAAATAATCGTCACGATATTGGCCAGCTCTATGAAAATGAACATAATTTGGAAATATTGGAAGTAATACCCACACTTCCGGTCTTGGCCACTTGAGAGCGCGTGCACACAACACTGAATAAGTGCGCAAGACTGTCCCATTTCTTAAAAATGCCAAAGTGCAGTGCCTTTGATGCACACTAAACCCACACTATCTCGAATATGGCTTCGGAGCGGTATTTGAGGCTAAGCGCATCCCATCATGCATTATGTTCGGGAACTGGTGTGTCCTTAAATCGCGAGATGTCATTTGAAAACATTGCACTGTAAGTTAAATTAATTAGACATTACATATAATTTGATAGTACACTATATAGTGTTGCACATTTGGTGAAGTACACATTGGTACGGAAGTACGGAAGTTCTAAACAGCCACGGATTTTTATTATTTTTTCTATCTTGTTTTCTTGTGATCACAACCTTATTTTCTCATGATCTCCAGATAAAGTTGTTTTCTCATTATCACGGCTTAATCTCTGCTCTAAGTTACACAAATGTGCCAAATATAACTGATAGGGTGCGGTAAATATCCACTATACTGTGTTAGTTCATATTGTAGGGCCCTATAATTTCCGCGATCACGGAATCGCGGACGGAATCGCGGAATCCAGTCATAAAAACTGAATTTACTATATAACGCAAATTTGTCAAATTTTTGATGAATGAATTAAAAGCAGGTCAGTACACTTAAATTAAATCGCGCTATAGACTAGTGACTGAAAATTAATCTGCAAAAAGACTATTTAAACATGAATCCTGCATGCCTGTGTGACTCTGAAATGAATGATGCGGAAGCGCGGTTTCATTTACCTCACACACACTCACGCGGGGACGCACGCACGCTGAAGCACGAGACGCTCGCGGAGTTTTCGTCCTCTGTCGCCTCACTATGAACGCACAAATTCATCTCCAGAGCTGCTCTGAAAGTCACTTCATCAGCATTTAACAGCATTTTTTAATTAATATTATTTTTAAGAATTCAATGAATTAGACATGCTTTTTGATTATTAAAATGGAATTAAACAATTAAAATGGTACTAAAAAATGTAATTTTTTTGTTAAACTTTTATTAAATTGTTGGTAAATTGGACAAGATTCATTATTTCAATAAATTAGACATGCTTTTTGATTACTAAAATTTAATTTACCATTAAAATGGAGTCAAAAAATAAATAAATAAAATGGAAAAAAAACGGAATCCAGAAAAATTAAAACGGAAAAAAATTTTTATAGGGCCCTAATATCGGCCAAGATTGTACGAATATCGGACAGAGAGAGTCTTCGTGATCACTTTATTTTGTGCAGTATTGTGTGCGTTAAGTAATTAACTTAACTGCTATATGCTTGAATATGATTATTTTGCTTGAAAGTCTATCTGACTGCTAGATGCATGACTCATCACTACCGCAATAGCGTTCTGTGTGATATATTGCTTATTAAAACCAATTTTGATGTCACCTATTGTATTGTCTACTTTTCTTTGTAGGAAACCACACACATACACATAAACACTCTTCTCAAACAGCATCCCAAGATTGTTTTAGCCTATATCAACTGTATTAAAGTTTTGTTTTTTGGAAATCTGGAGTATTGCACCTCTTTTTAATGGAAGAGCTAGGAGGAGGAAGACAGTTTAACACACATGATATCACAGCCTATCCTACATGACAAATAAAAATAACAAACACATGAAGTAATATAAATTTATTTCAAAGGAATGAGGAAAATAAAGTGGGTTTAATCCAAGCAGCTCTAAAAGTTTTTATAGAATAATCTGGCATCCTTCTGAAGGCACTCCACTGGTGCTTGAAGTGTTGAATGCTCTGTTGATCATTTAAACATGTTAATTACACAAAAAATGTTTAGCGTACATTGATTGAACAGTGATTGATTAGCCTATATTTATTTATTTATTGTAGACTTTATTATTAAGCGAAGTAAACATTTTTCTGAAATATCCACAAGATATAAGAGCGCATAATTTATCCGTTGATCAAATGCGTTCGTTACTATAGCAACAGTAGACTCTGGGTGCAGTGTGTTACAGAATCAATCGTTGTAAAAATAACTTTTATGTTGAGATCACAAGAAAATTAAGTTGTGATCACCAGAAAACAACTTTTGTTTTCTCAAGATCACGAGAAAAGTCGTAATCACAAGAAAACAAGATAGAAAAAAAAAAAAAATAATAATAATCCATGGCAATTTAGGGCTTCTGTAGTTTGCAATTGCTTTTTATCACTTAATTAAAAGCACCACAATTTCTATATTGTGTTTTCTGTTAAAATAGTGACCACTGAACAGACATTTAAACGTTTATTTTAAAATGTAAAATTTTGAAAATAATATAAAAAAAAAAAAAACCTCTGTAAACACTTGCATTTTTTGTAACACTGTAAGTGTGTCCCTTCGGGTAGTCAAAAGTTCTATACACAATTGCAATCTTAATGCCTACTTGAACACTTGAGCCAAATACAGGAAATACATCTGTTGACAAGTGGTCAAGTGCAAAGACTGCATGTGTTTGTATTTGGACAGGGCATAAGTCAAACAGCCTTTACAAAAAAAAAAAAAAAAAAAAAAAAGGTAACAACAATGTGAAAATACTTCCTCTACCTCACGTGTGACCTCTCCAACCCAGAAGGTGTTTATATCGTTTACATAACTTATACCATTTTTTATAACTTATATCGTTTTTTAACTTTAAAAGCGTTTTGCGTCTGCTGATACTGAAATGAATATGGATAACTTACCTGCTTACCTTATTTGTTTTTGACTTGGTTAAATATCCACATTCTTCATAGTATTGTTTGCAGGGAAGAGAAGCTATTTTATCCCACTGAATGGTAATTTGGTATTTTCACTTCAGTTTTGTAGTATTCCGTTCACAATGTTGATCTGGTTACCATGAGAACAGTGTCACGCGCTGCTGTTTCAGCCATCATATGGTAGAAAATGTCCAAATAAATAAATGTTTAACAAGCTGACAGAAGTCAATTCAACAACAAAGACAAAGCTTTCAAAAACATTCAGCTATGTGATTATTTTATTGAGCGAGGGATTGGGTTAAATCAGTGACATTATTAGATTTGATATACGGCGTCTTTCCGTCACCTCCTCAACCTGCTTCCCTTACTTAGTGTGTTTTTACACGTATAAAATGCAACAATTGTATTACACCGTCCAATTTTTTCTTTGAACGATGATGTGAGCTCCTGTTGCAATTCTCGATTCAGCATAAATGACCTACAATGGCAACATTTTTCACAATCGCGACAGAAAATCAAAAATACTGCTCTAACTTCACTAGCAGAAAAGCAGCGCGATGTAAACAAACCCAGACTAGATCTGAACGCGGCGTGACGGCAGCTTCACATCCTCTATATCTACCTCCTCGATGGCAGGAAAGTCTTTCAATTCATTGGGAAAGTCGCTCATCTTCATAACAAAGATCACGTCCAACATATGTTGTGTTTTTCTGTTTATACCTTTCTAAACCAATACAGAAAGGACTTTTCTCCATTTCTTCCAGTCTAATTTTCTCTGCTTGCCCTCCACCGGTATTTCGCGCGTCACCAGAACGTGATTGCAAACAACCTATTGGTAGCCATTGAGGTCCACTCTATGGAGAAAAACCCTGTAATGTTTTCTTCAAAAATCATAATTTCTTTTCAACAGAAGAAAGAATGACATAAACATCTTGGATGACATGGTGGTGAGTAAATTATCAGGAAATTTTAATTCTGAAGTGAACTAATCCTTCAATGCATTCTTGCAAAAAGTATTCATTTAATTATTAAAAAAAAAAAAACAACAAAGAAAACTCACCAACCCCAAACCAAGACGATCATGTTTTATTTCTTTTTCCATATTTTATTTCCACAGATGACTGCTTTGCGACTTTATTATAAGAATAAAAAATGAAAAAAAAAAAAGTATATATATTATATTTCAGTGCTTTTTCAGGAAAGTGTTTCTCTCTGGCTGTTCGTAACCTTATTCTTGACCAGTAGCCTAGTAACCTTCTACTAGCAAATCTTATTGGATGCCACAAGAAATCCTTCATCTTATCTGATAAAGTTCTCTGCTTATGCTGCCGTGCAGTGAAAGCGCTCTCAGACTTTCAGACCTCACTCTATATATATATATATGCCTACATGAAATGGGTTGTTACATCAAATGTACATTTATGATTTTACAACTTCCTGAACATAACACACACCTGGAGGGAGAAGGAGATAAAATATGTGAGAATGTTATGCAAATGAGGTCATGTGGAAAGTGAGGTGGAAATGGGGGGTTACAACCACAAAACAGTTGCCGTAAATTTGGTGCAATGCCAAGTGTAGAGCAATAGAGAGAGAGAGAGAGAATCTAGCATTTGAATCTTACCACTTGTTGCTCAGTGACAACAGGATGCAAATGTGGAAATGCGTCTCTTGTTAAATTTTTACACTAGTCTGTATATACTGTGGCTTTTTTGTTCTTTTGCAGGAAGTGTCATTTTTTCATTTGCTGAGAGGTGTGGAGTGTTCGCTTCTGTTCTGACAGCTGCAAACAGAAGCTAGTATTGTCTTTGCAAAGGCACACTTCCTCTCAGTGAAGTTTGACTGTGGCTGGAGTAGCCACATTTTTCAAACGGAAAAAGATACCTCCAAACCACATCGCACTCTTTGTCATTCTCTTTGTCTTTCTCCCTCTTCCCCTTTCTAGTATCTTTATCAACAGAGTTATGCAACAGAGTTTTAGTCCTTGGCATAAACGATGGATGGCATGAAGAAATACTGGTAGCCATATCTCAGGCGACCAAAGGTCTTGACCTGTAGTTGACCTGTAGACCTGAAGCTCCGGTTTCTATAGAAACAGTCAGACGTGCACCTCCGAAATGAGACACAAGGGACGCGCATTTATTTCTGCACATGCGCATTAGCTTGATCCAGCCTGAAAAATACAGTTTTTATCATGATTACAGCGTTTAGAAACAAAATTTATGAGACAGTTGTTGTCAGATTTCATTGGTGTTTTCAAATATGAAATTTAATCGAAAGCTTGGCAAACAGCTTTAGATAATTTGATGTTTCCCCATTCAAAGAGATAGAAGCTGCACTTGAATGCCCGAGAGGCATTTCATAGATGGCCGCCGAGTGAAATGACTTTGGTATTAAGTGTTCAGTCTGTAGACCTTCCCTGCGTTCCATTCGGAAGGGCTCATCCCTATGCCCTAAGCCCTTCAAAGGGTTTACCCTCTAGAGCAGGGGTCTCAAACTCGCGGGATGATATTTTGTGGCCCCCCACCTGACATCAAAGTTTAGTGTTAGTGCGGCCAGTTATTCTGAAACTTTTGTTTTATTTTGTTATCACTTATGGCAGTGGTCTCAAACTGCCGGCCTGCGGGCCATATACGGCCCTCCCCCTCTACCCGGCCCGCTAAATTATTATTATTCCCTAGTTGCTACCTGACTGATATGCAAAGAAAAAGTCGCCCTTCTATGGGGGCATTCACATATCGCGTCACATAAGCGGCCGCGCCGCATTCTCCTTCTTTCCAATGCGCTTTTGCTCCAGTGGCGTCTGTCGTTGCTATGCACCCATGAGCAGCGCTCTCAACCGCGTCGCTTCTATTATGAGCGCGCTTGCCTAAATCACAGTAAAAGCACTCGACTTTAAGTCACAAGCGCCGATTTAAACCACCGAAACACGTCCGATGCTACCATTAAACGTTACTGATGCTCAAACGGCATCTTGGACAAATGTGTCTCAGCTGTGTGAGCACAAGCGCTGCAGGTGTCTGTCAAGAAACAGAAGAGTGTACAAATGTATTCAGGGATTGTATTTGTTCAGTACAGTTATTTAAACTAAAATAAAGTAAGGGAAAATTACTTAAAATACTTCCACTAAATTTTAAAAACTAGTAATGTATGTAACAATGAGAGATTTTTATTTTTTGACAGAATAAAGTTGATATATATAGCTCCAGTTTTTTGTTTATTTCTGACAAGTCACAAGTGTTGCTGGTTTTGTTCCTAATTTTTTTTATTCCATGCACCTTGTTGGATGTGAGAAGTTGCACCAGACTATTGTTACGGTATGCTGGTGTAGAGATGAGGCAGATCACGGATTTCCACAAATAGACAATACTTTAATGAACATAGGCAAGGAGACATCAAACATACGCTTAACACAACAGAGAACGGACAAGGAGTGAAGGGAGTGAGTGCAATATATAGGAGTGCTAACAATAGAGTCCAGGTGCAGGTGATCCGTGATGATGAGGAACTGACGAGGGAAGTGTGTGCAGGTGAGGAGAACAGGAGGATTCTGGGAAATAGAGTCCAGGGAAACAAGGGATCTGTAACAGTACCTCCCCCTCCCGGTAGGCGCGTCCTCGAGGGGGGCGGGCGCCCTGGAGACCTCAAACCGGAGCAGGGGGAGGAGTAGACTGGAGTGGAGGTCTCCAGGGCAGGTCCAAAAACCATGGCGGGTCAGGAGCCGTGGGCAGCCATGGTGGATCAGGAGCCGAAGGCGGCCATGGAGGGTCAGGGGCCGAAGGTGACCCTGGCGGGTCAGGAGCCGTGGGCAGCCATGGCGGGTCAGGTGCAGCGGGCAGCCATGGCGGGTCAGGTGCAGCGGGCAGACATGCAGCGGGCAGACATGGCGGGTCAGGTGCAGCGGGCAGACATGGCGGGTCAGGTGCAGCGGGCCGCCATGGCGGGTCAGGAGCTGACGTCCTCACGCCGTCAAGCCCAGTCGGCGCAGAAGGACCGGCGGGAGATGGCGGAATCCATGGCTCCGCCGACCGAAGCGCAGCCGGGGCTCCAGAAGGCCGCAGTTGAACACAGACGACAGACAACAAAGTGAACACCAGGGGGAGTGAGGAAGCCAACTGGAAACGAGGGATGGAGGGACGGAGCGGAGACGGAGGAGTGCAGTCCAGAGGGGAGGGCAGGCTGACGAGGGACCAAGGTGTGAACGGGGGCAGGATGGAGACTTGTGAGGCTGGAGGACTGATGGGCAACGGTGGAGCAGAGGGAGGTTGGAGCCAGGGTGTAGGTAATCGCCCAGAGGTCCGAGGTGGAGATCTGGGCGAGGGGGCTTGAGGTGGAGGTTCAGTACAAACACAAATGGATGGAGGTGGGAGAGGGAGGCAGGGAGGGTAAACAGTCTTAGGGCTGTATGTTGTTTCAACCACAAAGTTCATAATAGGGGCTGGCTCGGCGGCGGCTGAGACTGGCGCTGCTTGCTCGGCGGCGGCTGAGACTGGCGCTGCTTGCTCGGCGGCGGCTGAGACTGGCGCTGCTTGCTCGGCGGCGGCTGAGACTGGCGCTGCTTGCTCGGCGGCGGCTGAGACTGGCGCTGCTTGCTCGGCGGCGGCTGAGACTGGCGCTGCTTGCTCGGCGGCGGCTGAGACTGGCGCTGCTTGCTCGGCGGCGGCTGAGACTGGCGCTGCTTGCTCGGCGGCGGCTGAGACTGGCGCTGCTTGCTCGGCGGCGGCTGAGACTGGCGCTGCTTGCTCGGCGGCGGCTGAGACTGGCGCTGCTTGCTCGGCGGCGGCTGAGACTGGCGCTGCTTGCTCGGCGGCGGCTGAGACTGGCGCTGCTTGCTCGGCGGCGGCTGAGACTGGCGCTGCTTGCTCGGCGGCGGCTGAGACTGGCGCTGCTTGCTCGGCGGCGGCTGAGACTGGCGCTGCTTGCTCGGCGGCGGCTGAGACTGGCGCTGCTTGCTCGGCGGCGGCTGAGACTGGCGCTGCTTGCTCGGCGGCGGCTGAGACTGGCGCTGCTTGCTCGGCGGCGGCTGAGACTGGCGCTGCTTGCTCGGCGGCGGCTGAGACTGGCGCTGCTTGCTCGGCGGCGGCTGAGACTGGCGCTGCTTGCTCGGCGGCGGCTGAGACTGGCGCTGCTTGCTCGGCGGCGGCTGAGACTGGCGCTGCTTGCTCGGCGGCGGCTGAGACTGGCGCTGCTTGCTCGGCGGCGGCTGAGACTGGCGCTGCGTGCTCGGCGGCGGCTGAGACTGGCGCTGCTTGCTCGGCGGCGGCTGAGACTGGCGCTGCTTGCTCGGCGGCGGCTGAGACTGGCGCTGCTTGCTCGGCGGCGGCTGAGACTGGCGCTGCTTGCTCGGCGGCGGCTGAGACTGGCGCTGCTTGCTCGGCGGCGGCTGAGACTGGCGCTGCTTGCTCGGCGGCGGCTGAGACTGGCGCTGCTTGCTCGGCGGCGGCTGAGACTGGCGCTGCTTGCTCGGCGGCGGCTGAGACTGGCGCTGCTTGCTCGGCGGCGGCTGAGACTGGCGCTGCTTGCTCGGCGGCGGCTGAGACTGGCGCTGCTTGCTCGGCGGCGGCTGAGACTGGCGCTGCTTGCTCGGCGGCGGCTGAGACTGGCGCTGCTTGCTCGGCGGCGGCTGAGACTGGCGCTGCTGGCTCGGCGGCGGCTGAGACTGGCGCTGCTTGCTCGGCGGCGGCTGAGACTGGCGCTGCTTGCTCGGCGGCGGCTGAGACTGGCGCTGCTTGCTCGGCGGCGGCTGAGACTGGCGCTGCTTGCTCGGCGGCGGCTGAGACTGGCGCTGCTTGCTCGGCGGCGGCTGAGACTGGCGCTGCTGGCTCGGCGGCGGCTGAGACTGGCGCTGCTGGCTCGGCGGCGGCTGAGACTGGCGCTGCTGGCTCGGCGGAGACTGGCGCTGCTGGCTCGGCGGAGACTGGGGAACTTGGCTCGGCGGAGACTGGGGAACTTGGCTCGGCGGAGACTGGGGAACTTGGCTCGGCGGAGACTGGGGAACTTGGCTCGGCGGAGACTGGGGAACTTGGCTCGGCGGAGACTGGGGAACTTGGCTCGGCGGAGACTGGGGAACTTGGCTCGGCGGAGACTGGGGAACTTGGCTCGGCGGAGACTGGGGAACTTGGCTCGGCGGAGACTGGGGAACTTGGCTCGGCGGAGACTGGGGAACTTGGCTCGGCGGAGACTGGGGAACTTGGCTCGGCGGAGACTGGGGAACTTGGCTCGGCGGAGACTGGGGAACTTGGCTCGGCGGAGACTGGGGAACTTGGCTCGGCGGAGACTGGGGAACTTGGCTCGGCGGAGACTGGGGAACTTGGCTCGGCGGAGACTGGGGAACTTGGCTCGGCGGAGACTGGGGAACTTGGCTCGGCGGAGACTGGGGAACTTGGCTCGGCGGAGACTGGGGAACTTGGCTCGGCGGAGACTGGGGAACTTGGCTCGGCGGAGACTGGGGAACTTGGCTCGGCGGAGACTGGGGAACTTGGCTCGGCGGAGACTGGGGAACTTGGCTCGGCGGAGACTGGGGAACTTGGCTCGGCGGAGACTGGGGAACTTGGCTCGGCGGAGACTGGGGAACTTGGCTCGGCGGAGACTGGGGAACTTGGCTCGGAGGAGACTGGGGAACTTGGCTCGGAGGAGACTGGGGAACTTGGCTCGGAGGAGACTGGGGAACTTGGCTCGGAGGAGACTGGGGAACTTGGCTCGGAGGAGACTGGGGAACTTGGCTCGGAGGAGACTGGGGAACTTGGCTCGGAGGAGAATGGGGTTGAGGGCCATTTCATCCCCTCAAATACAATTAAAATCCCCACAGGCACTGGAGCTGGCTCTGTGGGGACTGGAGCTGGCTCTGGAGATACTGGAGCGGGCTCTGGAGATTCTGGAGCGGGCTCTGGAGACACTGGAGCGGGCTCTGGAGACACTGGAGCGGGCTCTGGAGACACTGGAGCGGGCTCTGGAGACACTGGAGCGGGCTCTGGAGACACTGGAGCGGGCTCTGGAGACACTGGAGCGGGCTCTGGAGACACTGGAGCGGGCTCTGGAGACACTGGAGCGGGCTCTGGAGATACTGGAGCGGGCTCTGGAGACATTGGGGCCGCTTTCTTCCTCCTCCTCCGCTTACTGGGCCCAGTAGCGGAATATGGGTCCAGCCTGAGGCAGGCAGGGAGTTCGCTGGAAAGGTGTGCGGAGGAAGCCGGAGGTTGACTGACTGGCCCGGCCAACCGTGTTTCTGGATGGACCGGACGACAACACTGATCCTGAACCTCTTCCACAAAGAATTTGGAGCCATTTAACCACAAAATTAAATTGATAGTTTCGCTTAAGGAGAAACAAAAAACAGGTTCATCAAAACGGATAGTGTCGTCATCCAATCCATCCAAAAACAGGGAGATCAAAACTGCTTCAGGCCAGTCAGACAAACAAGCAAGCTCAACGAACTCCTCCACATACCTCTCCAGCGAACGTCCTACCTGCAGGAGCCCGATAAGGCGTTCGCTGGCTGTTAGGGTGAGAGGCGATGGAGGAGCTGGATCCAGGGAGCTGGGGAAAGTCTCCATTTTTTTTTTCCTGTGGAAATCCAGTTGGTATTGGTCCGTTCTTCTGTTACGGATGCTGGTGTAGAGATGAGGCAGATCACGGATTTCCACAAATAGACAATACTTTAATGAACATAGGCAAGGAGACATCAAACATACGCTTAACACAACAGAGAACGGACAAGGAGTGAAGGGAGTGAGTGCAATATATAGGAGTGCTAACAATAGAGTCCAGGTGCAGGTGATCCGTGATGATGAGGAACTGACGAGGGAAGTGTGTGCAGGTGAGGAGAACAGGAGGATTCTGGGAAATAGAGTCCAGGGAAACAAGGGATCTGTAACAACTATTGCAATTAATAGTATTATATTAGTAGGCTATATTAGTAGTATTATTATTATATAATTATATTACACTCTGTAACGATGAGAGAGACACTGCTGTTTACATTTAGTATGGTAAATAAAATATTTATAGTATAGGTATAAAAACATTTTAGTAGGCCTAATGAAAGTAAATGAGAAATAACACAAAGGAAAGTACATTTTCTGAAATGTTGCACTTTCTTGCGCTTGAATGTTAATATGGCCCTCCTATAAGGTGTCAATCACAGAAATGGCTCCCCGCCAATTTGAGTTTGAGACCCCTGCTCTAGAGTGAGAGCTTCGAAGGGATGAAGGGTGTAGGCGTCAAAAAAACTCTTCTTTTGGAACGCACTTCTGCGTCATCTTAACGTGACAATCAAGGAGCAGTAGATTGTGCAAGCTGCGCCCTTTGTTTAACGCTAGTTTATTTATTTATTTATTTTTGGTTTATCGCACCAAATTCTATATTGTATCTATGAATTTTAAACATTTGAATGGACTGTACTTAAACAAAAATACTTTACAGCTCCCTTAATCAATGTTGTTTTGACCATAATAATGTACCAAATCTAACTCGTATAAACATTACAGTAGTATAGAAAAATACATTTATTCATATCCAACTCCGAGCCTTTTGTACGCATTCTGTGACGTCAAACAACTTCCCTATGCAAAGGATCATGGGGGCCCGAAGTGTCCATCAGTTGTATCCTTCGAAATCCTTCATTCTGAAGGGCCCTTTGAAGTGGCCAGTTTTGAGCACTTCGGTTTGGAACGATCCTTCAACATGGCGGCCATGACTATTTTCACTCTGAAGCTCCCTTTCGGAGGGCGATATATGCCGTTTGGAACGCACCGCTTATGTAGTTCTGCCTCTTTTTCAGCGCTGCACTCGTTGTCTTTTGTCTTCCGGTTTATATTTTCACAGCGATCTTACATATTTATGAATGAACAGCTCATTTTAAAATCTTCCTGGTGTATTGACATTTTTTATGGACATTTAGACATTTGTTATGGACATTATGTAGACATTTGCTTTAAACATAACTGTGCTCATGATAACTTTCATTAACTCTACAAGTAAATCCACTTCACCAGTTAATTATTCTTTGACAGTAATGCCATCGAAATATACAGAGCTACCACAAAAACGGAAGTTTATATTATATATATATAAATAATAGCCTCACTAACATTAAATGGACTGTTTCAGTTCCTACATTTTTCGTAAATTTAGAATAAATGTTAGTACAAAAGTTAAATTATGATTTGTTCTTGGAAACGTTCATACGTTCAAAACGTTCAACGCCCATTTCACATGCACATTTGAAATAAATGTATGCAGAGCCTATTAATTAATAGCCCACACTGTTGGGCTGACTCTTTTTGACTGAAGCAGAAAATCTCCTTTTGACACTTCACCTCAGGAAATTAATGGAGTTTCATCACCCATGTCTGCTCCCGTGTAGAAAAACATCTGCATGGCGAGCCCTCCAGTAGACAATCCCTCTGGAGAAGCAGCGGAATCGTGCGTGCCACAGAGTTCACCAGTAACGAATGGGGTGTTGACCTTTCTTACCCGAGAACATCTAATAAGATGCTTGTTTTTCAGCAGTGCATGTGCTAAATCTGAACAGTTGTGCGAAAAACCAATTATAATGCTTACATGGTCATATTAAAAGAAATCTGCTTTGAATTATTGTACATATGTGAGAATGTAACCTCTGATACATACCATCTGCTTGCAAATTAGTTAAAAACATGTAAAAACCCCATTTGTATAAAAAAAGATTCTAATACAGGTTTTTTTTTTGTTTTTTTTTTACATATATAGCAACAAGACTCATATGCCTTCAGGAGACCATGTGCTAAATCTACTGTTTTTCCATCTGAGTGCATCTTTGTGTGTAAAGCGGCTTATATTGTGTTCTTTTGGCACATTGTTAATATAAAGCTTCTCCTCCCTGTTGTCTTCAGCAATGAAAGACTTTAAGGTGACAGTGAGGCGCACAGAGGCTTCTGAGAGATGTGGCCTGAAAGGAACAGTGCTGTTACGGACTGATTCTGATAGCCTTCTTCTGAAAGACCCTAAGACAGGAGAGGTTCTCTACTCCTGGCCCTACCGTTTCCTCCGCAGGTTCGGACGAGACAAGGTATGCCTTTCACGGTGACCTGCAATCATTCATTTAATGTTAGTAAGGAAGGCATGGTGTGTGATCTCTGTCTGAGTCTTAATGCCCCAGTATAGTGATGATATTGTAAAAGTCCTTCAGATGAGATGTTACAGTGATGTCCAGTCACTCATGTGGGGTAAAAAAAAAAAATCTAGACTGTTTCTTGAAAATAATTGTCTCCCAATCATTTTGTCATGACTTTAGATCATCTTAGATCAGCATACCACAATAGGCTGGTTTAAAGGGAAAGTTCACCCAAAAATGAAAATTATCCAATGATTTACTCACCCACAAGCCATCCTAGGTGTATATGACTATCTTCTTTCAGACGAACACAAGCAGAGTTACATTAAAAAATATCTTGACTCTTCCAAGCTTTATAATGGTAATGAATGACACTCCTGATTTTGAAGTCCAAAAAGCGCATCCATCCATCATAAAAGTAATCCATAAGACTCCAGTGAGTTATTAAAGGCCTTCTGAACCGAAGCAATGGGATTTTGTAAGAAAAATATCCATATTTAAAACTTTATAAACTAAAATAGATAGCTTCTGGCAGACGAACGTAGCTTAGATTGCGGTTTAAACAAATAGGACTGGGCAACAAACTCAAGCTCCTCTTTTCTTATATTGAAATCCTCCAACATTTCTCTTTAAAAATTCTTGTTTTAGACTTATATTTTTTATAATTTTTGTCTATCTTCTGCACTTCTGCACTCATCATTGCGTTGGGTCAGTGGTTACTTTTCCGTCTGCCAGAAGCTAGTTATTTTAGTTTATAAAGATTTAAATATGGATATTTTTCTGACAAATACCCATTGCTTTGAGGGTGAGTAAATCATGGGATAATTTTTATTTTTGGGTGAACTATCCCTTTAAGCTGCATTTCTTTAAGCAGGGAAATACTTTATAAACCATCACTGGCAATCAATCAGTAAAGCTATAAAGGTACACTACCATTCAAAGTTTTTTTTAAATAAAAAAACAAAATGTATTGAACAAAGAGTGGAGTGTCTTTTTACTACTAATTTAACTTCTAATAACACATATCATTTCTCAATAAACAGGCAACATTCTCCTTTGAGGCTGGGCGAAGATGCGACTCTGGGGAAGGCAACTTTGAGTTCGACACAAAACAAGGCAACGCCATCTTCCAATCTGTAGAGGCCGCCATCAATCTACACAGAGTCCATTTACCTGTGAAGCAGATATCAAGTGTGGAGCGAGATCCCATGCCCTCTTCACCTCGAATGAGAGGTGAGGATCCGTCGGTCTACAGTATGGTGACTGACGGAACAATCAGAGACTGTCCCAAACCACCTCAGAACCCTCAGCTTTCCAGACTTGAAGCCCCTACAGAGAAGCTTCTGACGGGAGTCAAGAGTCTGACTCTGGACACCAGGCCTCCGCCACGTAAGAGCCAAGTCAAGAACTTCCGCAGCTGTCCCTTGGCCAATACGGAAGATGAGATGTATTCCCGGGCCATGGCACCGGATCCAGATCGGGGAAGTCCAGGGGAGAAGAGAGAACCAATAGACAGACGTTCCACATGCTCCAACCCTGAGGACTCGGACTACTCACTGCCCTTTGACACCATTGCCAAGAATGTTATGGTAGACATTTTGTCCGCATCAAACCCTCCACCTACTTTAGTGGAACCCAGCTGTGAAAATGACAAGAAAGGCAACGCAGAGAACACAGAACCGCTTTATGACATTATAGATGAAACTGCTATCAGAACCCGTTTCACAAAGAGAAAAGCAAATTCTTACAAAGTGGAGCACATCTATGATGAACCGGAAGGTTGCGGTGTGGCCCCAAGTGTGCCTCCATCTCTCTATGATGAACCGGAGGAGGTCAAAGGTCATGCTTGGAAGATGTTGGGCACAGTAATGGATCCGACCGGTCACGAGTACCCATACAACGCTTCTGCGGACGACTACGCGGTTCCTAAACCTCCTAGGAGAGCCTTGCTGTCAAAGCAAAGGGACAGTGACGAAGAAGACGGTTCACCATATGATAACATCATGGTGAAAGTGACACACAAAAATAACTAAGAACTGCTTCAGAATCTAATATATGAGTAACCATAATGATTGGTGATGCTCAGTTATGTGGCATCTCCACTACAGAGACAATGAAGTGAAATATAATTAAAATGTGTGAATGAATGAATGATATATTTAATCAAATAATAAGCAGAAAGGATAATGGTTATCAGAGTGCTTTACTGTTCTCCAAAAAGCTTTGAAAAACATTTTTTTTTTTACTTTATTTATCGGACTCCTTGTTTAAAACTCAGAATTCTGACTTTTTTCTTAGAATTGTGAGATATAAACTCACAATTGCAAGAAAAAAAGTCCGAATTGTGAAAAATAAACTCGCAATTCAGAGAAAAAAGTCAGAATTTTGAGCTATAAACTAGCAATTGCTAGTTTATAGCTCAAAATTCTGACTTTTTTCTCTGAATTGCGAGTTTATTTTTCACAATTCAGACTTTTTTTCTTGCAATTGTGAGTTTAAAAAAGTTGCAATTACCTTTATTTTTTATTCCATTGTGGAGTCAAGCTTTATTAGTAATCTGCAGCACAAATTCTAATGTTGGTTAATATGACAAACTCTATTGAACGAAAACTATTTAATTCCATGCCAACATTAAATCTCTATTGGGCAAATTCACTAAACAGTTGCATCACTTTTCGCTGTATTTCAGAGCAAAAACCTGCATCTTATGCTCTAACCACCCACAAACCAGTTTAACAAATAAGTAAATGTGCTAAAAATGGAGCTCCTTTTTATGTAAATTAGCCTCTTTATAGCACCTTATTAACAAAACGCATCCCATGAGCCCACTTTTGGATTTTTAAAGAACACCTAATCCAGTTTAACCAGAAGCAAAATGAGTTAAAATAGCGCTGCGCAATGAATATTCTATTTTTAATTTTATGTAAATTAGGTTCATTATAGACTACACCTTATTCACAACATATCACTGTTTGCTACAGCGATTGACGTAGCATTATGTTGATCAGGTTACAGTTATTTGTAAAAATTGTATTTATTCATACAAGCATACTTTTGGATTTTTAAAGATCACCTATAATTAATATTTTTATTTAAGCACAAGCACTCCTTTTTTAACTAAATTAGGTAAATTATAAACTGTACCTTATTCAAAACACAAATCGCTATTTGTCATTGTGGTAGCACTTCAGTATGGAGAACAATTATCACTTTTAGCTAGTTGCTTATTAGCCTGCTGTTTATTAGTACTTATAAAGCACATATTAATGCCTTATTCTGCATGACCATATTCTACACCACTTAATCCTACCCAATACCTGAACTTAACCACTACAACAACTACCTTACTAACTATTAATAAGCAGTAAATTAGGAGTTTATTGAGGGAAAAATCATAGTTGATATGTGAATATGTGTACCCCATACTAAAGTGTTATCATCATTGTGATTATCGTTGCGTTTTATTGTTTATGTGAACATTTATTTGTCAAATTGTATTTATTTAGACAAGCCCACTTTTGGCTCTTTAAAGGGTAACCGCAATCCAGTTTAACCGGTTGCTAAAAGCGCAAGTAGTGATTCAAAGTATGAATACTCTTTTCTTTTTTTTAAGTGCAAACACCTCTTTTCATGAAAAATGTATATATTAGGCTTATTATAGATTTCACCTTATTCACAACATGCATCACTATTTGCCAGTGCAATTAACATTGCATTATATTGATCATGTAAATATGTGAGTGTGTGTGCGTGTGTATTCAGATGAGCACCCGCAATCCAATTTAAGTAGCGATGCACATGTCTCCTTACTATGTAAATTAGGCTCATTATAGATAATGATCTATTCAAAAAAAAAAAAAAAAAAAAAAAATCACATTTTAATGAGTCTGAATCTGTATAAAAAAAGTATAGCAGATTGTGGTAGTCTGATGTATCCTCCACAACCTAGCACTTAGAACCAACCATCAAGATGGGGATTTGCACGAAGCATTTGCGTTCAGCACAAATTCTGTGGCTGTGTTTACACTGTTAACTAATTTGCATGGGCCTAAGCACAATCGCTAAAACAGGGCTATCAGCAGGCGCAGTACATTCTTAGTGAGTTCTTCACTAAGTGTCCATATGGCAAGTATCTACTCTGACCTAAGGCGTAGTTGAATTAATCCGGTTGTAAATCAAATAGTAATTTAGCTTCGATTGAACACATGGCTCTAATAGCCCTGCTTGTGTCTTTTTTTCTTTTCGTTCTCATTTTAACGGGATTGTGATGGGAGCTCGCACAGGTAATTAGAGTTCTGCAGATCTTTTCCAAAATGGATGACGCCCATTACTTAATCCTCTGCTTGCTAATGATGGACAAGGGAGTTCCTCCGAGTGTCATGGTATTATTCAGGCCAGACTCTGACTTTCCCCTCTCACAGGCTTCCTATTTTGAGGAACACATGAATAATAATAACTCGACTTGCAGAGGGAAACTGGGGCACTGTTAGGATTCTGCCAGGCTCCCTGCTTGTCACGGTTCATGAGTCCCACTCAGTCCGAGACTTTTAAAAGTCTGAAAACACTTTACAGCTTTTATCCATTCAGTTTCTGTTTCTTGTTTCAGAGCATTCCAGAAATATGAACTGCATCACATGTGATGTGAATTGTTTATATGTATCTTTTTGTACATTTTAAATGTGCACAGCATATTGATAAAGTTGTAATTAGAATGGATATAGTTCAGAGACTAAGTGATGTCAATGTAAAGCTATTTGCCGCCATCAGACTGCAGAGGGCGGTAGACCAGGATGTGGCGGGAACAGTTTTGTGCAGCTCATCAACTGAATAAAGTAGTGCAGACTTGCACACTGATGCACTTATTCCAGCTTTGGCAGTCTGGTATGAGATGAGCTCTTTGCCGAAATGCTGTAAAAAATGAAAGCTTGCTGAGCACTGACTCTATGGCCTAGTTCCTTGTTTGTAAAATAGTTTGTTGAACACCAGGGGGCACTGTTTCTCCTCAGTAGGGAACCTCTGCAAAAACACTGCTTTGTTGGAGTCATGGTGTGCATCATTGGTGAGAGAGTCAAAAGCTTCAGGGGTGTTGATTTTATTTTTTTAATAATAAAAATATTCTCTCTTATTGTTGCACAGAAATCGACTTGGAGTATTCAATGGTATGTTTCAAATTATTAATGGGGAAAAAAATCAACTCAAAAGTAACCGAAATATGCTTAGTGCTCCCTTACTGAATAAATAAGAGTGCAGCATGCTTATTTTAGGTGGAGATCATGAGCCTCATGCCAAGTTATGTTTCATGCCCACGATTCATTTGAAACAGACTTGACTCTTAAGTCAGCGTGAGTGTAATGTAGAAGCTCTGAAACCAGACATTTCAAATAATGGTTCTTTCAGATGTAAAAGACCGGCCCTATCTGACACTGAATACAACAAAAGTGTCCAATGACCCCAATGATATCTACCTGTAAGCATTGACGAATAAGTTTTTTAAAAGCATGTAAATAAAAACATAATAGAGATATAATTAATTTTGAAGTTTTATTAAGTATTGACAATGAGATTGTGGTTTTTATAATCAATTAACACTGTTTTTGTCATTTACAAGATGGACAAAATTTGTCACCAAAAAAGCCATTCAGTTTAATCAGAATTTTGGTTATACCGAATGACGATATTTTCAAACAATCCTGACAGGCTGATATCTAGCTAGCTAGCAAAAGGACAACCAAACATTTTATATTTAGTACAAGTTTTTAAAATATTACAACCTTTTTTCTTGTTTTATAGCGGTTGTACCGAATGACCTGATGTTTTGGGACATGCGTATGAGCAAGTGAAAACATGAATTTTTCAATTAGTTAAGAGAAAGTTAGTTACTTGTGGTCCTTGTGCAGATATCTGAATGATGTCACATCCTGTCACATGATATTGATGGCATACTTGATCCAAAATGGTCCCTTTATATTGGTAACTCCGAATGACATCAATGAAATTCATTTTTCCGGACCTTTTTTCTCATAACAAAGCAATGACTACTACAAATCATTTTAATACAATTTTGCACTGTGTTGATATATGATGATATAAAATCATGCCAGAATAAAAAATAATACATTTATTACATTTTAAGATATTTTAATCACAAATGAAATGAAAATGAAATGGCTGTATTGGCCTTTGGATGGTTAAACATTTTGGTTGGACATTTTGACACTTCAAAATCTTTAAAATACCTTTATATTTAGCAAAATATCTTAGTTTTTTTATTTTTATTAAGGTCTTTGGACAAAAAAATGACCTGTCACATCATTGACCTAATATATATATATACACTGCCCTCCAAAAGTTTGGAAACACCCCTGGCAAAGTGGGGTTTTGGAAGATATCAGCATAAATCCTTAGCATTTTTTGGTGCAAATAGATTAAAGTAACTTGACATTATCATTGAAGACCAACAATAATAATTTTCATTTTGATTACATAATAATGTCAATACATACATGTCAAAGTCAGACATGCCCCTTTGCCAGCTGTGTACTGGTTTAAACTTGGTCCAGGTTTGTAAAAGATTTTTGGGTCAGCACACCTTAATAGCTTCAACAACTGATTGCCAATTAAGTTTAGAATACAATGAACCAATTAGAATCCAGTTTAGGTCAGATAGCTGCTAATGGTGGATATTTTGATGAATCAAATTTTTTTTTTTTCTATGTATAAACTGTTTATATGATAAAATATGCTTTCATAGTTTGTGTTGTCCCTTATCAGTGCAAAATTATCACAAATTAAAAAGGATTCATGCCAATATTGTCCAAAACCCCACTTTTCTAGGGCCTTTTGGAGGGCAGTGTATACTGTAATGACATGATGTTAGACATATTGAAGACATTACAAATCAGATGCTTGTAAAAATATAGAATTTTCTTTCATTTTTATAACCCAATGGTGTGCCATGGAGAAAAAAAAAAATCAAAAATATATATGTGAAGATGGTGTTGATCTCCAGGACACTAGTACTAATAGAGGTGGCCATAGGCTTGAAGGTAATATAATTTCAGGTAGCAGTGAACAGCTGAGGTACTACGGTCCTGCTCAATCATTTTTGTGCCCTTGAGCAAAACACTTCACCCCAGGTTATCCCACGGGTATTGTGTTCACAATTAGTGCATTGTAAGCCAATTTAGATGAAAGCTTCTGCTAAAATGGCAAATATCATCTGCTATAATGGCAAATGAGCTTGTTTTTCAATTGAAGTACAAACTCTTAGTATAATTAGCCATATTACATATTTAGTACGTGTGTTGTTGAAGAGAGCGAAGCATTGCTTTTACAACGCTGATAACCCTACTTTAAAGCAATTGTGTCTGATCAATAAATACATGAGGATGTGCGGCGTTCAATGTCTTGGAGTGGTTAATTGGCTCCAGTGGATCCAATTTACCAGTGGCACTTTCTAATGATAAGCAACTACCCAATAGAATGGACCAAACTTAACAGTCGTTTCATATCCAGGAGCGACGCCTTTTAAATTCCAATTCATCACCATTGATTAAACTGATGACAATATAAAGATTCTTATTCAGGCTGACCCTACGCTCTTTTATTTGCGCTTGAGCGTGTTTTATTCTCTTTCATGAGTGGAATGTGTGAAGAAGCCGTTGTTTTTTATTTCACGCAGCAGCACGTTCATATCAATGTGTTGTTGCTCTGATATTTCAATCTGACTCTCTCATCGGCTGGTGCAGTGACATCAGAAAATGGAACGAATTTCTTTTCCAACACCCTGGCATAGAGCAATGCTGTTCTGACAGCTTAATGTATGGCATTTAAAGCCGTTTCACCAAATCACTTCTACCCTCCGCACTGCGTGTCAAGCAGGATGACAGCAAAGTAGGGGTCACTGTCACTTTAAAGATGTATCGGGACATATTTGCATATATGAAAAATAAAGTGCACAGAGTGTTAGAAATGCCCTGTGATATGATGCTGGGATTTAAATTTTTTATCTCTTCAAATGAACTACTTGCAGTATTGCAGTATACTTGACTCACAGTGAAGACATATAGAGATCTAAGTGAATAACAGATTGAAACTGGACGACAGCCAATGGTAGACAATCTTGCTCTATGCAATCATTTATATATGGTGATTAAAGTTATAACAGCCTACATCTACAAGTAACTTTTCACCCCTTGATTAGCTCAGTTGGAAAGGTGTTATATGTTATGAATAATCCTGTGTTCTCATGTAACATGCAGTGTTTATAGAGTCTAATGGTGAGGTCACTGAAAGGCAACGCTCTGTCCTCATGGAACTGAAGCTGCCAACCCATTTAGCTTTATTGAAATTACACCTAAGTCCAAATAAACATACTGAACAAGACTACACTTGAACAAGACTACACCGCCCATCTGATTAAATGCTGTGCAGAGGTGAACAGCTGCAAATAAATACAGTGTGCAGACCTACATTAATTCACAAGTTAACGTTTACATATAATCAGAAATAGTATAAAATATGCATTTTTGGTGTGCTGTCCGAGGAGTGGGCTCAGAGCCTGGAATTTGGTCCGAACCTGTAGCACCCCCCTTCCCCTCTTGAAATTTGGCCCCCGAACCCAGAGTACTCCCCACCTATCCCTTGCTGGGATAGGAAAAATCGAGTGTGAGGAGTTGGGGTGGAGGAGGTGTGCTGGGAAAATTGTTGTGGAACAAAGGTAAGCCAGCTCTATACTGTATATAAGCCTCCTCTTGTGCTGAGTGGGCAGATTATCTGAACATGCTCCTCCTGAACTTTTCTAATAAATCATTATGTGTGTAGGCCTATGGACAAAAAGAATGCATTAGCCACCTCATAGAAGGATCAGTATTTATTCAAAGTAATTGTGCTTATTAAAAGTGGTAACATCAGTAAATTGCCAAGTAATAAATTGAACAGAATACAGCAAAATTGTGTTTCATTTGAAACACCACCCAAGTAATTGTAACTATAAATTAGTTAAATAACTATAAGTTAGTAAATAACTGTAATCTATTAAAGGTGCAATATGTAAGATTTTGTAAGACCACTAGGCCAGTGTTATATATTTTTTTCACTTGAGTATTTACAACATCCCAAATGTTTCCAACTATTTGTAAATCGTGAGAAAATTGCAATTTTAACCAAGGCTCCGGGACGTGTGAGGAGTCGCGTGTCAATTGCGTCATACCCACGTTACCCTCGGTTTCCGGTTTTATTTTGTAGAAACCATGAAAACACCAAAGACGCTTTAATATATTACGTTTTAATCGACAATGGAACAACTGTTTTGATATATTTATAGACAGAAAACGAATTATTGTTATATAGCTCTACACGTTTAATCTTTTTTAAATCTAATTTTCTTGATTTTTTGCGAGTACCATGCTTTACCATGCCTCAGAGAAAAACACTATTTTGTGAAGTAGCTAACGTAGCATAATCAGATGCAGCTTTATTTTTAGTAATACTAATACAGAATTTTCTCCACCATACAATAAGTTTTAAAATGAATTGCATGATATTTATCAACACAAGCCATCCAGCATTTAATATGATATTCTAAAATCTATCTATCTTACTGCAAAGTGTCTGACAGCAGCCGCCGAGCGAACGCACAGAGTAACGTTATAACATTTTTTAACACACTCAAATGTATCTAATATGATAAACAGAGCTGCGTTACCTCATACTCATGACCGGAAAAGCGGAAGCGGCGGCGGCGACTGTGGCATAATAAAAGTTCCTCTGCTCGCAGCGTGTGTTGCGCTCCAGCCGCCTCGTTCAGCTCCCACAACACTCGTCCTGCTCAGCTTCATACTACAGTAACGTTAATAATCGCATTAATGAACATGATTTCTTCCCGAGTCCTATCCCTATTCTTTTGCACTGTCCGTTGAGATGAAAACCACATGTCCCAAGATTCCGCTCTCAAACTTGGCGTCATCAAGCTACGAATAGGCTTCTAGCGACCTCTAACAGACAAAATTATTACATACTGCACCTTTAATCTCTGGAATATTTGATTTGTAACATTGATCATTCATTAAGAGGTCAAATATTTTTATATAGGTGTAACGAAGCTGGGCTCAGGCAGGGATCCATCTGCAAAGCTTTATTGAAAGGTGAGCGTGATCGTACAGGCATGGTCTAACAGGAACAAACAGATACAGCAAGGAAAGGCAGAGACGTGGTCAGGATACAAGCGGTAGATCAGGGCAGGCAGATATCGTTCACAGAACAGCAGACAAGGCAAGGGTCAGGACAGGCAGCAACGGGTCGATAACGGGTAACAGACAGGAACAGTAACAGGCAGACAGACAAGATAAATAACGCTCAGAATTGAAACAAGTGTTAACAAGACTTCGCAATGTGGTGGTGTGTGTGTGTGAGTCTTTTATAGTCCAGGTAATGAGCTACAGCTGTATGTGGCAATTGGTGATTGGTTTGGAGTGTGCATGTGACAGGCAGGGAGTATTATGGATAATGTAGTCCAGGAACTGACAGTTATGATAATAGGCAGTGGCTATTTGCATTAAGCACTATATTGACAGATACTATTTGCACCTCAGTATTTTTTGTACATTAACAGGATGCAATAATTTCATATAGTGTTAATTATTATATTTATTAAAATTATTAAATGGATGCTGCCTTATTGGGAGAATCCCTCCCTACACCTTCCCCTAACCCTACCCAATAAACATTTTTATTAAACACTTGTTAAGCAGTTATATCCACTTTTAGTACATTATTTAAATGTTTATTTTAAATAAAAACCTTTCTGGTGTGATATGTGATGGGAAAATGGAGAAGAGTGAGCTCGGCAAAAGGCGGATTCGGAGTCGATCACGTTAAAGCCAAATGTTGTAAATGTTGTAATTGGCTAATTTTCTTAAGTTTATTTGTCTGAAGCATTAAGACAATCAACAAGTCAAATCATAATCAATGATGTTCATATCCATGTATTTATTTATTTGGTAAGTAGCCATCAATTAAGTAGGATCATTTTCAGTCAGTCGGTCATTGTCATAAAATAAACCAAAAGCCACTTCACATTGGTGTCCTGAAACCTTGTCTGGGTTTATTTTGCAGTATAACCAGCTGGCTGTACATCTTACATAACTAATTGAAAATGCATTACAGCTATAAAAGATCGTAATGGATGTGCTTTTGAAAAACCTTTCAATGACATTCCACAGGGAGCATGTTTTTAAAAACCACAAGTTGGTCTTCTCAACATTTAAAAAATAAAATAGTTTAAAAAGTCACATGTAAATCTGATGTTAGTATTTGACTGAAAGACATTTACAGCCCATATAATTTCGAATAGCTACTATTAATAGACTGTATCATTACAAAATCTGCCATTTGTGCATACAAATACTTTTACAGTAGATTAAAAAACATGCATAGTTTTATGCATAAAGCCCCATGCCCTCATAGGAGGGGCAAAGAGGGGTCCTGCGCGAATGTCGACCATAAGAGGGCCACGCTGCCAACTCCCCCACTCCTTACACAACACGCCAACACGACTCAAAGCACATTACCGCTCACTCATATATGAGCATGCACTAGCATTAACTTCTGTAGCCATCGGCATTAAGAGAGCTCTGCAGACTGACAGGTCAACGGCGATTGCCACTGGCTGTGTGACAGAAAAAGAGAGGGAGGGAAAAAAGCATAGAAAAAAAAAGAGAAGAGAGGCATTGTACGGAGAGCAATGGCCGCAATTCAGAACCCACGCAGCATGAGGACAATTATCCCCATTTTTCAGCCCACCCCCTCCTCCCCCCTCTGCTAAGTCTCCTCCAGCTAGAACGAGCACAGGAGGAAAGTGCCAGAACGGTCTGTGTGACACCTGCATCTATTACCCCACTGCAGTTCTGCTCAGTGAGACGACTAGAACTGTGCTCGCAACAACACGGCTGGAGCCACAGCGCTGCTGTTTGCATAAAGCCCAGTGTGAATAGTATCAAGCCGTTTTTACCAAATGCTGGTTTAGAAATGGCTAAGGGCACATTTCAATCGGAAGTGAGCATTCCTATATGCCCAACTCACTCCGAAAGGCAGAGTCCTTGAAGTGGGGACTTTGGAGGCAGCAGGGCACTTGCATGTCACAATGTAGCCATTTGGAACGCTCTTGGCGAAGGGAGACAACAGCTGCGTCCCAATATGCATACTTCCATACTATATAGTAGGCAGTGTTTAGGAAAGTTACAATATTGCATAAAGCTTTATGTTACAATATATATATATATATATTATATATATATATATATATATATATATATATATATATATATATATATATATATATATATTTCATATATTTCATATATATTATTTCACTTCAAGGACTCTATTATTTCATATTTATAGTATGCGATTTCAGATGCAGTGAACAAATTTCCTCATTATATTCACCATGACAATACAGCACAGTGTCCATCACCCAATTAGCTATTCTTACAACAGGAATTTCTTATTTTTGCTGTTGCAAACATATAGACATAGACATTGTTTATGTGTGTGTGTTCCCTCTCTTCTCTCAACTTTAAAATTTGCCATCTCTTCTTAGGACCCTGCAGGTATAGTCACATTTACGTATCTACTATTAAACACATTTATTACCTATGAAACTTATTTAAACTTTATATAAAATGCATGATGAAAATATCATAAAACAAAACAACTTATTCTGTTTAGACATTAACTCACACTCTCACCTAAACTAGCTTTGAAATTAATCAAAAGGACTCGCCAGCAGTGTTGGGGGTAACGTATTACAAGTAACTTGCGTTAGGTAATCAGATTACTTTTTCAAGTAACTAGTAAAGTAACGCAAGTTACTTTTCCACATTTATTGACTGACAGCTCTCCTGTCTCCATGTTGTAGGAGTGTTGAACTTCCTTCTCCTGTGTCCTGTTCTTCTTTAATCCAGAAAGGCAGCACAGCTGAAAGGTTTGTTTGAGCTGCGCCCTCTACTGTAAAGGCATAAATATGCACTTACTTCAGCCTGAGGCTTATTCATTTCACTTTTGGTGTGAAAGGGCCTTTACATTTGCCAAAAAAAAAAAAAAAAAAAAAAAAGATTTATTTGTTGTTATTAAAGGGTTACTTTAGGATTTAGCATTAAGCTTTCTATTAGTAGAATTCCACTAGTATTTTCGAATTAGCGTGCTTTCCCCCTTCATATCAGCCTGAGATGAGAGATTTATGCATTTTTATTCTGTAAAAAAGCATCCGATGACGCAAAAATCGTCATTTTGCGTCATCGGAGGCTTTTTTGGCCAGAGGCTTAAAACTACAGCCAGTAATAGCAGGTAGTTACGCATTTTTTCACAACGCCCATACATATGCGCGTTTGAGGTTAATCACGGACATAGATCAAAGATTTTATCAAAAGTGGGTGTCAATTATATTTTTAAGCTTACAGTAATTAACTTTATTTTGTCTGCACTACATCAGTGGTTCATCTCGCAAATGTATCGGTCTCTGCAGTCATCTCAACCAATACAGCAACAGGCTTCTGTGGTAACGTTAGCATAAATAGATAAATAAACTCAGTTTTACAGAACAGAGGCTTTACTTTGATAACAGTCAAACTTATATGTAATTGTCTATCTAACGTTACTTTGCTAAGTTTGCAGTTTTACTGCTACCTACAACACTACATATAGGCTTCTGTGTTATCAGTCTAGTATCAGCGAGTCTTACCTCTGGGCGAATACGCTTAGTACTAGATGGCCCAGGCTGTTCGTCCTCTGGGAAAGTGAATATCGATGGTATCGCGGTGTCCTTCAGAATGGTTCTCTTCATTGCAAAGATATTTGGTTCGTAGTCCTCGTTCTTGAAATGGAGACTACATATTCTGCGTTTTTTTAGGTTTTCTATAACGGTGTCATCTCCAAACTTCGGGTGTTTGATGGCCCGCAGCCACTGTTTACATCGCTCCAAATCTTTAACTTAATCGGAAAATGATGGAAACTTACTTGTCCTTTCCTGGTTTTGGGTGTACATCCAGGTACAAAGCAATTTAGCACCATTTTGCTGTAAATATATGAACTAACTCACGATTTATAGAATTAATATGTAACAAAGCAAGCCTATTTGTTTGAATTTTCCTGTTAATGCCGCATAGGCGTGGTTTGGCGTGGCCTCACAAGGGCAGCAAAACAAGTGCATTCTGGGAGTTGTTGTCTTTCATCCACATTAGTCAAAAATACATTTTCTGCCTTTTCTCAGTCTAGAAAGCTCCAAATTCAAAAAAAATTTCACATTTCTACTACATAAATGACCAATTTTAAATACACATTCATCTTTCCAGGGGTGAAGTACACCTTTAAAAACAAACAAGTAAGCCCAGCCCAGGTGAGAAAAAGTAACGCAAAAGTGATGTAATGCGTTACTTTTCCTAAAAAGTAACTAAGTAACACAATTAGTTACTTTTTTTAGGGAGTAATGCAATATTGTAACGCATTACCTTTAAAGGTAACTTTCCCCAACACTGATCACCAGCCTGAGTCACATTGTGGAAGGGCACTTTGTGAAGGGATTCAGTTATTCACTTTCATTTGAAACTTTTCCAGAAGGTGTGCAGATGAAAGGGAAGGAAACGTGCCATGTGGCCGATGTATGCAAATCCATCCTGTTTTCATCATTCAGGCATGTGCGCATGTGCAATTTGAGCACTTTTAGGGTGAATTTCTAACAGCGTTTTTGCACCTTTGGAGGGCTATTCAAGAATGGGATGCCATTTGTGGGGTGCCCACTTCCTGAAGTTCCCTTTCAAGGGCGCAAAAACGCTGTTTGGAATTCGCCCTGAATGAAAGTGCTCAAATTGAGCCTGAATGATGAAAACAGGATGAGTTTGGCTACATGGCACGTCTCAGTCCCTTTCATCCGCACACCTTCTGGGAAATGATAAAAGTGAGAAAGCGAGGGAACGCAAGGTTGAGGGGAAAATACAGGTATTTCACCCATCCCTCCTGTGGAGGCTTGTCATCATAAACACAGAACAGGTGTCAGTTCACACCTGTTGCCTGTGTGTAGTCTGCTCCCACAGCCAAATCCTACCAGCCCTGCCAGAATGCCAAATTGATTATTATTTCTCGCTCTGTGACCGACCACGGGACTTTCTGCATTCTGCACAGTACCCCAGCCATGCCTTCTGGGCAGCACGCAGTGATGTCTATGTCAAGTCTGCAGTGATGGTTACAGTGGAGGGTAGAAGAGAATAAAGTTCAGTGCATCTGGAAAGATAAAACCTAGTAATCTGCCTCACTACTGTCACGTTTTGAGTGTTTTTAGATCTGTTTCTCTGTCCTGTTCATGTTTAGGGGCTTTTGCACTGAATAGTTCTAGGAACTCAGTTATAAGAATTAGTCACTATGATAATTCCCTAGGAATGAATTTCTCCCCCGGGCCATGTTCCTGGTTGCATTCGCACCGGGAATAGGAACTGCGAAGCGGCGTCTTTAAGCGCGACATTCACAAACGCTAAAAAACGGTGGATGGAAGATGCCGTGAGCGGAACTGTGTTTGTTGTGTGTTGTGGGTTTTGTGATAACAGAGATGGACTGTAAACGCATAATTTGTGCGACTGAAAGAGCAAAAATTGTGGCTAAGAGATTAAATCACCTATGACAACTTTCAATATCGAGGCAGGGAAAAAACACAACCCTGCAGACAACAGGTAAATGCCGTTGTTGCTGTTTTCCATGTTCGTGAAGTAAATATGTTGAAATGGCTTTTTAAAAATGCTGGGTGCCGGTGTTTGACATGCATTTGACCAATCAACATACATTCACATTACAGTGCTAGTTTAGACCCTTCTCTGAAGTAGGAGCTAATTTAGTTCTTAGTTCCTGTTGTGCGAACACTGCAAAATCCGGGTACTTCAGCCAATAGTTCTAGGAACTCCTTTGTTCATCTTCTAGTCTGTTAATTACCTCTGTTCCCTTCATGTTTATTTCTATGGTTTCTAATTGATTGCGTTAGTTCAGTTCAGGTGTGTGTCATTATCTCTTCAGCTCCTCTGTTAGCCCTCACATATTTAAGCCCTCAGTTTCTGTCTGTTATTTGTCAAGCTTTGTTTTATGTCAAGCATCATGTGGTATGCTTCTCCTTGTTGTTTCTCCAGTTTATTATTTACATCTCCTTTGCCATGCTTGACTACAGCTACACCTATCCTGACATCTACCACTGCCTACAGAAGAAAGGATTGATTTGAAATCTACAGTATGCATCATACAAATGGTCCTCCTTAGGTGCTTTTGATTCGACTCAATTCACGCAACATGACAGAAATGTCACAATATTCTTTAATGAACCAAAATTTCCAAGGTGCACACATTTTTTTGGGGGGTAAATAATTTTAAGCTTTTTTTATGAATACATTTTAGTAATGATTAAATAAATATGTTTAAAATCATCATTTCTCTCAATTTGTCATAAGTGCTGCAAACCTGCCATATGGTGGTAGGGTTTTTTTTTGGAACAGAACAATAGCATTCCACTTAAAGGTACAATATGTAAAATCTTTGTAGTAAAATATCCAAAAACCACTAGGCTAGTGTTATATATTTTGTCCAGCTGCTAACAATATCTCTAATGTTTTCAACTACTTGTAAATCACAAGAAAATTCCCATTCTAAACAGTGACACGGGGCAGTGCAGTCGCCTGTCAATGACGTCAGTTACCTTTGTTACCGCCTTTACTGACGTAGAAACCACATGACAACAGTGCCGTGGACAAATGCGGAAGTAGTGTCGAGCGTCCAGCAAACCACTAGCTTGCTTCAAGCAGTTCCTTATTTACTTCTTGCACGTTTTATGGTAGATTGTGTTACTTATTTATAGAACATAATTACTGTTTACCATCTGCCACTGGTTCTGTCGACAAGGACAACTCCCGTAAACTCATGACCGGAAAAGCGGAAGCGGCGCCGGCGACCGTGTCATAATAAAAGTCCTGCTGCTCGTGAGGCGTGTGTTGATCAATCGCTCCAGCTCCTCGTTCAGCTCCCGCAACACTCGGTCCTGCTCTGCTTCATACTACAGTAACGTTAATAATCGCATCCACGAACATGAATTCTTCCAGACTCCAATCCCTATTCTTTTGCACCGTCCTCTGAGATGGAGACCACATGTCCCAAGTTTCCGCTCTAAAACTTGGCGTCATCAAACTACACCTTTGTTTTGAACAGGCTTCTAGCGACCTCTAGCGGAAAAAAATATCACAAATTGTACCTTTAACCTATGGAAGTTGATATTGACTTTTATTACATTATTTATTATATGGAAGTTTCTATATACTGTGTAGACTTTATATGGAAGCCGATTAGATGAAGTAAAATAATAAATAAAGTCATATTGTGAGATATGAATGAATGAATGGATGATTGAAGCACTTATATAGCATTTTACTAAGAAGTTACTAATACTAGAAAAAAGTTGCAATTATGAGAAATAAAGTCACAATTACAAGTAATATAGTCAATTTCGGAAATATAAAGTGGCAATATGAGAAAAGTTGCAAGTAGGGATGTAACGATTGACTCAACTCACGATTCGATACGATTCACGATACTTGTTTCACGATTCAATTTTCTCACGATTTTTTTAAACAAAATGAAAAAGGGTTCTTTTTATTTTCTCAGACAAAATGCAAAATTCATTTCTTTGTGAAATTGAAATATCTTTATAACAAAACTAAATTGAAATTTAAAAAAAAAATCCTAAATCAAATAAATAAATCAATAATACTAATAAAAGAAATCTCTTCATATGAGTACAAGTTGTTCATTTGCTCTATAACAGGCTGAATTATCAGTAGCCATTTAAAATTAGAGGCAACCACTGCATTTTAATCACGATCCTGATAAAGATGCTGCATATATGCATATTTTTAATTGAAATTAGATTGTATAATTTTTAACAATGAAGCATAGCTTTGTTATATTATGCCACATAAAACTTCATAACAGCAGACGGGCTGCATGAGAACGCAAATTCACTGTCTTGACAGCAGGTGGCGCTTATGGAACAGCGCTTGCATGGTTACCGCTGTAAACAAAGCAGCGCTGTGCGCCAAAACTACATTAAAATGCATTGCACGGAAGTAAGATGAAAAGAAAATACCATTTAAACTTTTCTGAACACAGTCAGTTCTCCTCAGCTATATATTCACATAAAACCTCGCCCCCAAATGTATCGTGATTCATTTATCATCTCAACCGACTTGAATCGTCACGTTTGAATCAATTTTCAACCGTTTCCGGATGCATCTTTACATCCCTAGTTGCAAGATAAAGTCGCAATTCTGAAAAAACAAACAAATAGTTCAAATGACTTTTTTATTTATTTTACTCAAGTATCCATTCTTTGAAACCCATAAGAAATTCCAGTCCTGAAATTTCAACCGCTACAGTGATTCACAATGACATTAAAGGTCAAAGGTTAAAAGTGTTTGGTACGACCGCAGCCTTTGCACTTTCCAGGAAAATCAACCAACCAATGCTTTATTTGTAGTTGTCACTGCATATTAAGCTTAGAGTGAAGAAAGTGTTTTAACACTGATACACACATCACCTTCAATGTAAAGAAAAAATGCTTTATTTCACATGATCAGCAGCATATATGTGCAGCGGAGTGACTTGAAGTATATTATTCATGAAAGACTTGAGAACATTATCTCATGTTAAACAAAAGAAGAGTCTAACCAATGGCTATGTGTCCATCTAAATTTGAGACAATGCATCTCATGCTGCCATTCTGTATTCTCTAGCATATGTTTAAGATCATCCCCAGGCTTTGGCTCTTCATATGCGGCCAGACCTAATCTTGCCTACAGAAAAGCCAGACCTCAACCTCACTAACCAGAGAAAGATCCAACTTGACAGTGAACTGATAACTTTGGTCAGTTTCACTCATGGCCTTTGGCAAGACTCTTAAGCACAGAGCTCAGTCCCAGCCTTATTTGTTGGACCGGGCCTGATCTTTATCATTGACTTGTTATCCCTCTCCAACAAATGACAGTGGGAAAAAGGACCAAGCCTCCTCATCCCTGTTTACTGAGAATAATTGAGCCCTGGCTCTTTCCTGGTCTTTTCCAGTGGATTCTCCCTGAGCTGCCCCCAAGAGAAAGCAGGCAGGAAATGAAATGATAACATCCATCTGCACCTGACGAAGAGAAGAGCTGGGAGGTGTGGAAGGGGGATAGTGGAAAAGAAGGAGAAAGACTGAAAAGAGGGAAGCATCTCATAGGAAATAAAAATAGCAAATGAGATCTCTTTAATATCTCAGTTGCTTATCTTGGACTGCTATGAGCACATGAAGAATTCTGCTTAAATCTCCTTCTCAGATTTTTCTTCTGAGAAATAGACAATATTCTCAAATGAGCCTTCTCAGTGTTTTCTACTTGATCTCCCTGAAAACATGCTACAAGCTACAAGTACTATAAACTGCTACTGAGAATTTCAAATATGAGATATATTTATACAAATATTATATACTATACAAATTTGATTTGTTGAACAGAATTAAAGGATTAGTCTACTTTTAAATAAACTTTTGCTGATAATTTACTCACCCCCATGTCATCCAAGATGTTCATGTCTTTCTTTCTTCAGTC
Source organism: Chanodichthys erythropterus (assembly GCF_024489055.1). Classification (NCBI taxonomy): domain Eukaryota; kingdom Metazoa; phylum Chordata; class Actinopteri; order Cypriniformes; family Xenocyprididae; genus Chanodichthys; species Chanodichthys erythropterus. The sequence goes on from NC_090229.1 coordinate 25,222,528, forward strand.
GAAAAGAAATGTTTGATGAAAACATTCCAGGATTTTTCTCCATATAATGGACTTCAGTGGGCATCAAATGGTTCAAGGTCCAAATGACAGTTTCAGTGCAGCTTCAAAGGGCTTTAAACGATACCAGACGATGAAAAAGGATCAGTCATTTTTTAAATTTTTTTTTTAAAAAGTTTAAGTTTCATAAGCACAAATGCTCGCCTTGCTCTGTTCTGCGATGCGCGTTCACGTAAAACGCAATTATGTTGAATAGGTCACGCTTGGGGTAGGCAGAAGTACCGATTCTGTGTTTACAAGTTAAAGGTGCCCTAGATTCAAAAATTTAATTTACCTCGGCATAGTTGAATAACAAGAGTTCAGTACATGGAAATGACATACAGTGAGTCTCAAACTCCATTGTTTCCTCCTCCTTATATAAATCTCATTTGCTTAAAAGACCTCCGAAGAACAGGCGAATCTCAACATAACACCGACTGTTACGTAACAGTCGGGGTGTACGCCCCCAATATTTGCATATGCCAGCCCATGTTCAAAGCATTAGACAAGGGCAGCCAGTATTAACGTCTGGATCTGTGCACAGCTGAATCATCAGACTAGGTAAGCAAGCAAGAACAATAGTGAAAAATGGCAGATGGAGCAATAATAACTGACATGATTCATGATATCATGATATTTTTAGTGGTGTTTGTAAATTGTCTTTCTAAATGTTTCGTTAGCATGTTGCTAATTTACTGTTAAATGTGGTTAAAGTTACCATCGTTTCTTACTGTATTCAAGGAGACAAGACAAGTCGTTATTTTCATTTTTTAAACACTTGCAGTCTGTATAATTCATAAACACAACTTCATTCTTTATAAATCTCTCCAACAGTGTGTAATGTTAGCTTTAGCCACGGAGCACTATCAAACTCATTCAGAATCAAATGTAAACATCCAAATAAATACTATACTTACGCGATTAGACATGTTGCATGACGAACACTTTGTAAAGATCCATTTTGAGGGTTATATTAGCTGTGTGAACTTTTTTAAATGTTGTTTAAGGCAAGCGCGAGCTCGTAGGGCATGGAGCACGAGATTTAAAGGGGCCACGCACCCTGAATCGGTGCATTTATAATGATGCCCGAAAATAGGCAGTTAAAAAAATTAATAAAAAAAAAAAAAAATCTATGGGGTATTTTGAGCTGAAACTTCACAGACACATTCAGGGGACACCTTAGACTTATATTACATCTTTTAAAACATGTTCTTTGGCACCTTTAAATGTGCAAATACTAAGTTAAATGTCATTTACAAAAAAGGTAAAACAACAATGTTTGAAAGCTAAAAATAAAAAGGCATCTGGAAGTTACAGGTAGTGGTCAGTTTGTATGTAAATGCATGTTTTTGACCAACTTTTTCCACTTTTGATGTATTTTTGATGAAATTGTATTGTGGTAATTACATATTTGTGTAGTTATCACCAAAGCTCTCTCTGTTTTGTTGTATATCATGAAAGCCTTACGCTACCTCAGAAGTCTGTCTGTTGTGAGGTACCTTATGTGCAAACGCTGCCTGCAAAGTCATTGACTGATAAGGCAGCAAGGCAACAAGTCAGCTGCCTAAGCTTTCGGATACAGACAGTGTGAGTAATTGAATCATTCATTTAACATGAATCATTCAGGAATGAAATACCACTACTGTGTGTTGCTACGTTTCTACTGTGGCTTTGCCTGGAAATATTTTCGTTGGTGGAGCAAAAACAGCTTAAGTAACTGGGAATATTGTGACTAAAATGTAAGTTACTCAATATCAACTTATTCTTTATTAACTGTTCAATAAAAGCTATCAAGGACGTCATGTCTGGCATCATCCTAAAATTTGAACACAGTGCAATAATTTTGTCTTTTTGTATTTTGGCAGCTAAAATATAGTTTATAATACTGGAAATATCCTAATTTACACCACACTTTTGCTGATGCACCTTTTTTTATACTTCAGTCTAATTTACGGCACTTGATTAGATTCATTGTTTTGGACTGAACATGTTTAACTTGAGCGTGTCAGTACAGTATGACAATTCCGATATCATGCTGTCACCTTGTTACAGGAAAGGCCCAAGTAAACTTTCTAACGTGATGTTTTATAATTAGTCAAAGAGGCTTGGGCACATCCTTAGAACAGTTGATCATGAATCCCTGGCATTGTTCCACACACAAGAGTGTGTTTGGGAAGCTGCTTGGTTTTTCCTTTCTTATTTACATAGGCTACTGTACTTGTCCATTGAACTTACTGATGAGTTGTAATTGCATGGAAAAAAGCCTTCAAAATATCTCATTTTGTGTTCTGCAGAAGAAAGAAAATCCTGTGTTTTGTCATATTCATTCATTTCAGTCAGACTAAAATGGCATAATTTAGTGTAGTATTTTAGTTAAAGGTGCCCTAGAACCAGTTTTTACAAGATGTAATATAAGTCTAAGGTGTCCCCTGAATGTGTCTGTGAAGTTTCAGCTCAAAATACCCCATAGATTTTTTTTTAAATTAATTTAAATTTTGGGGCATCATTAACTATGCACCGATTCAGGCTGCGGCCCCTTTAAATCTCGTGCTCCCTGCTCCCTGAGCTTTCGACTATAATACAGTGCATTTACAAAGTTCACACAGCTAATATAACCATCAAATGGATCTTTACAAGATGTTCGTCATGCATACTGCATACATGCGTCGGATCATGTGAGTATAGTATTTATTTGGATGTTTACATTTGATTCTGAATGAGTTTGAGGCTGTGCTCCGTGGTTAAAGCTAACATTACACACTGTTGGAGAGATTTATAAAGAATTAAGCTGTGTTTATGAATTATACAGACTGCAAGTGTTTAAAAATGAAAATAGCGACAACTCTCTCGTCTCCGTGAATACAGTAAGAAACGACAGTAACTTTAACCACATTTAACAGTACATTAGCAACAAGCTAACAAAAAATTTATAAAGACAATTTACAAATATTGTTACGTAACAGTCGGTGTTATGTTGAGATTCGCCTGTTCTTCAGAGGTCTTTTAAACAAACAAGATTTGGTGTTTAAGACTCACTGTATGTCATTTCCATGTACTGAACTCTTGTTATTTGACTATGCCAAAGTAAATTCAATTTTTGATTCGAGGGCACCTTTAATGAAAAATGTCAAATCAAATATTCATTAATTTTGTACTAATTCAAACATGTTTCAACATTTACCAAAAACAACATGTGACTATTTTGTGAAAAACTGATGGACTAAAATAACATTACAGTGAAGCCTACACTTTTGTAATACAATATTGTGATTTATTTAGGTTTTAGTTAATTGTCTGGGTTTTAGAAGTATTTTAGTCTTTTGTTATGGACAGAGCTACACAACCTGACAAGCATTTAACTTCAGGTTGACTTGTGCGTTTATATAGGGCTGTCACTAGATTTTTTTTAATCGCGATTAATCGCACACTTATAGTGAAATTGAGCATACACCATTTATCTTGTTTAACACATCCATTTTGCCATCATTGCCTATATCCAGCAAAAGTAAACCATCAGATTGAAGTGTGTTTTTCACACAACTCTATTTTTCAGCTTTTTTCAAGTTAAATTTAGATGTCTTTCCAAAAAAGGACACCAAATGATATGATTTCATATAAAACATACAGTTATGTACACCAAAGCACTCATAAAAAATGAATAAATAAATAAAAAACATGTTCAACAGCAAAGAGCTTGTTTACATTTTAGACGAGTCAAGTTGCGATACTGAACAGGACCACATGGAGATGCCAAAAAAAAAAAAAAAAAAAAACTAAACCAACTGCCTTGACCTGCATATATACTAAAGTACACGGCAACATACACAGGACAAATCCAAACATTACCCTGAATGTGTGTGAAAATAAAAGTGAATGTACTAAAATGTGTCTGTGCATAAATACAATGTGTGACCAGTGCGTCGAGAGCGCTCATATTTGTTTGCGCATCAATATAACAGACTCATGCGTGCATCACAGGACAGACTCCTGTATGTCACCGCAATCGTCTTTACTTTGATTCCAATCCTCATCCATCAAAACTTTCATAGCAAGAAGCTGGTTTGCTTTATCCATCAGAGAAACATAGTTTGTCTGGCCATACAGCGGTGGGATGTTTCGATGTTCCGTTCAGACAGGAACAGCGCAATGTGCAAGGGCTCGCGCTCTTCAGATACAATATCAGAATATGACAGAGTTTGTGTTTTAAATTTCACAAAAATGACACAAGTTAAAATTAATTAAAGGTAATTAAAGGTTTAGTTCACCCAAAAATAAAACAATGGTTCAACCTTAATTTTATGAAGTGAAGAAAATACTTTTTATGTGCAAAAACAAAACACTTTTCTGGACCTTTAAATGACAGTTCCGTTGCTTTCTATGGGGATAAAAAAAAAAAAAAGCTCCTGGATTTCATCAAAAATATCTTAATTTGTTCTGAAGATGAACAAAGGTCTTACAGGTATGGAACAACATACAGATGAGTACTTAATTTTCATTTTTGGGTGAACTAACCCAATGTAAAACTTGTGAAAATGTAAAACAGAATTATTCTGAGCAATAAAAGTGCAACCACTGAGCAATACAATTTTCCATTTGGGAGGGAAGCAAACATGGTCAAGAAAGGGAGAGACAACGAAAGAAAGGGTGGGAGATTTGTAAATGTGACTGAGAAAAGCTACCAAATGAAGATGCAGTCATGCAGAAGGAAAGACTTCATTTGTGAGAGAAAAAGAGCAAGCATTCTCCAGGGTCTTGGCCTGACTAGATTATGCCCAACTTTCGCAAAAATGTTGGCGATTTCCATCCATAATCTGCATTTACATACATCTTGCCTATTAATAATGGATATTAGTCCCATTAAATCGTCAGTTCAGAAAACCACTCCAACTGCTTCCCTTACCGTTAACGTAAATGCTCCTTCTGCTCCCCTCTAGCAACCTCACACACACACTTTCCGTGGAATGGAGCATGAGAAAGTGTGTGTGTTCGGGTAGGTGGCTACACCATCGACACATCCTCTCCATCTGGCAGCGCTCCTGCATTGCTCCTTGTTCATGGCTATTTAAAATTTCAGTAGCCTGTCGCCTTGAGTAACACAGAGCAGTGCTGTAATGAGGACATGAGGGAGGTTGTATTGATTTACTCTCTTGCCTATTGTCAATCATTGAGGCTGGGATATGTGCATGCAGTAGAGCGACCCCAGACCTGTCGCTAATGCTAAATGGCGTTGCCCATACTTGTTTGCCCATTAAGCTATTTGTGTTATGTAATGACTGTAACATTGTTAGCCACTTCTGTGGCTACAGCACTATAGTGCATTTACAGAACAGCGCTCGTAAATTACCATGCTTTTGTGCATGTATATTTGCATTATGTCTCAGACTATCATATGTACCATGCTGGCTTGAATTTGTTTGTGTGCAGAATTCAAATGACCATGAATACCAGGAGTTGTCTGGCACCTTTGGATCCTTGGTAGTTTAAACCAGCGGCATCCAAAACTGCTCTCAGCTGGCACACAGTCGTTTCAAAGGCTTCCTCCCAGTGCAGAACATTCATAAAGAATTCATGCAGAAAGATAAAAATGCAAAAAAAGAGCCATAATGAAGTTGTGACCAGGGCAAGTGAGCATCTAAGGGTGTAGGAGTCAGTGGCTGTATTCAATATAATGAGTCTATTTCTTTGTATGCTGTTGAGACATGGGAAATAATGAAATATATGAGTCGCAGAAAGGATTTTGCCTTGTAGGTTGTGTGTTCAGCAGATGAGACCCCTCACTAAGATGACAGAAATAACAGTAAAGGGCCGTTCACACAAAAGCCGATAATTATAACGACAGCTATAAAGGTTTAATAATCATTCTATGACAAAAGTCCACACCACAACTAATGATAACGACACAAACAAGATTGTTGGAATCACTTTCCAGCTAATGAACAATAAAAACATTGACAGCAAAATCAGAATCCACCCGTCTTTAAAGAGCTTGAGCATTTAAAGTGGAAGACGACAAAACTGTTTGTTATAAACAAGGTTATTGTGCGTTGATGTGGACGCTATTATCATTATATTTATGTATCTTGATGTGAATGGGCCTTAATACGAGCTGCATGGCAAGACTATATCTACAATATGCTAATCATCTATATTTGACAGAGAAAGCGTAAGCTACGAGGGAAACATGTTAATGTGAAGTAAATCTAAATAGAGAAGGGATTTTAAGAATTCTACAGAAATTTAATAGGTTTTCTTTTTGACATGAGCGTTAAACACCCTAAATGTGCATTTGGATTCATATACGTACATGTGAAAACATCTGAAGAGTTTTATGACACAGTCAACTTCGGACCAAACTGCTTTATCTTTAACAAGGTCATTGTCATAAAGTTTTAAGATTTCCGCAGGAGCCGGCGCTTAGCTGCGTTTGGAGAAACAGTAAATAGCGCTGATAGACTTTTAATAGTGTCCTCTTAGACTGACCCTGAGTTTTAAGTGTTATAGACGAGCTATAAAAATAATAAATAGGTGGATATGATTAACGGGGACAATAAAAGCATCAGCGATGGACAGTAAAAGCCAGGGCAACAAGCACACATTTTGTTTGATGTTGACTGGAATAAGATAAATAACATTTTTAGAGATTTATTTTACATTCATTTACAAAAAAAAAAAAAAAAAAAAAAAAGATTTTCAAGTATTTCAACCATGCTGATGGAATAATCTAACAGCGTTTTGTTAGATCAGCTGGCAGCTCTTCATTCAGTATGACTTCAAGGCTTTTCACACTGCACTTAACCTTGGGTTAACATCTTTTTAAACCCAGACCAGGGTTAAGGTCGCTTTTAACTCTTGGTACCCAGAGTTTAGAATGGCACTGGGTTAAGTGTGAAAAGACCATTACAGTAAACGACTTGCAGAGATAGTCATAAAGCAGTAACCTCGGGTTAAATGCCTTACTTCTGGGCATAACAGTGACAGAGCACAATTATATTCTCAGTAGTCTCTAGGATCGTTTGCTCCAAATATAAGCAAATGGATTTTTGTTGAACCTCTCTCTTATTGCCCCCCTGGCAGGACCCCCTCGCACATTCTTTTTTCCCTATGCCTTAGATTTTTGCCACTAAACAGCTATCGGAGGTTGAATCATCTGCTGCAAAATTGCTTTTCATAGCGAGCCAAGCCTGGTGGCAGTGCTGGAGCATCTCTGTGCCCTGCAGCCAGATTTCCCCTTCTCTCTTTCAGTTTTTTTTTTTTTTTTTTTTTTTTTTTTTTATATGTCTCTTTCTCTCTCTGTTTTTCTGATTAAACACTTCCACTCAGGCGTAAACAAGTACATAATATTTAGTCATCATGATATGCATATACATGTGCCTAAGTATGAGACATACTTTTTATTTATATTTTGCCGAGTATAATTAGATGCAGAAAATGAACTCAAACACAACCCACTTGAATATTATTGTAATATAATACTGGTGATGATTATGTTAGTTATTGTTGTATTGAATGTTCAATAGTCAATTACGTCTGTTGAAGTTTATTTATGAGATTTATAAAACATTTTTAATATAACAAAATAAAACAGAAAAAGAAACTGCTCAATGTTCTTTTAGTGTCAATGATATACTATTGAAGTTTTGTTAATGTTTTTAATTTATATATATATATATATACACACTGCCCTCCAAAAGTTTGGAGGGCATATCAGCAAAAATCCTTAGTATTTTTTGGTGCAAATAGATTAAAGTAACAACATTATCATTGAAGACCAGCAATAATAATTTTCATTTTGATTACATAATAATGGCAATACATACATGTCAAAGTCAGACATGCTCCTTTGCCAGCTGTGATGCCTGGTTACTGGTTTAAACTTGGCCCAGGTTTGTAAAAGATTTTTGGGTCAGCACACCTTAATAGCTTCAACAATTGATTGCCAATTAAGTTTAGAATACAATGAACCAATTAGAATCCAGTTTAGGTCAGATAGCTGCTAATGGTGGATATTTTGATGAATCGAAAAAGTTTTTTCTATGTATAAACTGTTTATGTAATAAAATATGTTTTAGTAGTTTGTGTTGGCATTAATCCTTTTTAATTTGTGATAATTTTGCACTGATAAGGGACAATATTGTCCAAAACCCCACTTTTCTAGGGCGTTTCCAAACTTTTTGAGGAATATATTAATAAATGTCCCGATGCATCCGAGCTTTATAATGGCAGTGAACAGGGGTCACGAGTAAGAGCTGAAGAAAGTGTATCCATCCACATCCATCCATCATAAACGTACTCCACACGGCTCCGGGGGGTTAATAAAGGCCTTCTGAAGCAAAGTGATGTATTTGTGTAAAAAAAAATAATCCATATTTAACAAGTTATGAAGTAAAATATCTAGCTTCCGCCAGACCGCCTTCCGTATTCAAGTTACGAAGAAAGTGTAAACTGGCGTCGCGTCAGTTACACTTTTCCCGTAAGTTGAATAGGGAAGGCGTAGGACGTAGCGTACGCTTTTTGAACTGCAAGAGTTTTGCACTTTCTTCGTACGTTGAAAACGGAAGGCGGTCTAGTGGAATCTAGAAATTTTACTTCATAGTGAGAACTGGACCCTAATCTAAAGTGTGACCATATATTTCTATTCTATTTTTTTCACTTTCATTTGGCATTGCAAGGTTTCCCTGTTTCCCTTTTGAGCCTTAATTTCCTCAGAATAATTGTTTATTTAAATTGTGTTAATTTATAGGGTGATAACTGACAATATACATGAACAAACATAAAACATGAATATATAAAAAAACTGAAAATACACAAAACACTACAAAACAAACAAACAAACAAACAAACAATAAATGAAGGAAGTCACTATATCCATCTTGCATAATCTCATTCGCTGAGGTGATAACAGGCTACAGCAGACTAAATTAATTAAACGATTTTATTCATGAAGGAGCCCCATCTCTTTAAAAAGGTATTATAATCATTATTTATCTTGTATATTAATTCCTCATAGCAGGCATATTTTTTATTAATTCTTCCATCTATTCTTCAAAGAGAAAAATTCCTGCAGATTTCCAGTCCTGGGGTATTATTCTGCCGTATAGATTTTTAATATGTTCCTCATTCTATCTCCATAGAAATAATAAAGCATGGCACCCATCTTTCTCTGACACTGCACAACATCAAATGAACCCAGGACCTTTGTTTTCACAATGCTGCAAACTGCTCTCAAACCACCACCCAAGATGGCCCTTGTTTCGCATTAAAGGCGGCATTTGGAGTGTTCACATATCGTAAAAATTTAAGTGAACTAATTTTATATTCTGAACAGTACATTTTTCAGGGTGCACAGATCTAACACACACACACACACACACACAGGCAGTCGCACATTTTGCAGTGTTGTATAGCTCAGAGAAGGATTAGAAACATCATCCACTGAGCCTACGCTACAAAACAAACAGCAGAAAAGGCCTCAGGACATCTTACCAGCTTTGAGTACTCCATTGTTTTCTTCACACACTAACAATAAAACTTGGAGCTCTGCAGTTGTTTCACTATTAGTGGATAAATAAATTCCTTGGCTTACCTCCAGGGCAAATTCTTACTAAATATCAACATCTCATAATCTAATTTCTTGAATATGCTTTAGAATTGGGTTGGATTGTTGCTTGTTAAGAGTCAAATTTTGCCTTAAGGCAAATCTAATAAAAGTCTTTTCTAGGCTATTATAATCAATCAGTGGTGCAGTGAATCACCACCTGATTCACCAAGAGTAACAAGAGGGCTTATATCTGAAAGGTAATGTTTGCTAAATTTGGCAAAAGAGTTTCTCTACACAAGATAGATGTTATTTCTCTCAACCAGAAGCAGCACTGGAGGACTCTCATCCTAACTGTACAGTGAGAATTAGTGGCTCTGGAACTGATGGGTTTAAGGTTAGGGTGAGATGTCATTATTGAATGGTACAGGCTAAAATAAAAGTTCATTTGTGTGAATCAGTTGTTCAGTAAAGAGGGTACTTTTTTGTTTTAGTAGCTAGAATAATGGACAATTCTTTAGTCTGACAAACCTGAAATCAAGGTAAATCTGAATATAAATGCAAGAAATCACTTCTAGCAACAATAATGAAAGCAAAAGATGTACAGATGTTTGATAAGGGCCCAGAACAGAGTCACCTTTTCTATCTATTCCCCTTCACATTTTTATTAAATTAAAAATAAGGGGAAAAAAAAAACTGCCCCACCCCTTTTTTTTTTAAATAGCTAATAGCGTTTTGTTTATATCACAGCTCGGTCAGAGCTGTTAAACTCATTAAAACCTCTGTTTCCTTTTAATATCTAACCGTTTATCCTCCTAATCTCTTCTATATCACTTTAAAATATAGCATTCTGTGCAGAATTTAACCCTTAAATGCATACCTCGGATCTTTAGTGACCCAGGACGTCATTCACTACCCTCCTCCTCATTCATTTTTTAAAGTTAGACATCAACCTTCTTGGTTTTCCTTAATCAATTCATTATAAAGAATATAACAAGAAAAAAATCATAAAATTATAAAAGTATGCCTATTTTTGTATTCATTTTTTGTAAAAATTGTATAGGGTCGCTATTGACCCGAGGTGTGTATGAGTGTACGTATATATATATTTTTCTGCACAACAATAATTGAATCTTAGATGACGGAAGAAGTGCAATTCACCTTTATTCCACAAGGTGGCAATGTCTGATACACAATGCTGAAATGACGACTCATTTAGACAGAAAACGAAAGAATAAGAAAAACATGAAATGGCTCAGCGATTTACTGCAGAGCAAGTACTGAACGCAATCAAATATGACTGTAACTGTTACTGGATGGATCTAGTGAAGCTGTTAACGATCGAAATATTGATTATGAAAATGTTGAAAATTATATAGTTTTGAGAATACATTTGATATCGCGAATGGGCTTATATTTGTGACCTCAAACATAAAACTAGCCCATTATTTGCTGAATTTACTGGGAAATGAGCTCTGACGAGGACAGTGATGATGGCATAAAACATCTGCTCAAACTGAGCCCTTTCAAGCTCCAAAAGGTAACAAAATATGATTTATTTTATTCTTCTGTAATTGTTACTCTAATATCAGAGGAGTTTTATATTATCGCGGCAGGTAGAGATCCTTCCGTGTTAGATATTGATCCGGGTCGATAAAGACCCGAATATGTAAGAATGATTGGCGAAACAATCATGCATTTAAGGGTTAAATGGGTCCAATGGGCCAGAGTAGACTGTGCTCGCGCTGCGTCGGTTCACGTTATACTAACAGGAAAATGGACTTTATTCGCGTCAATAGAAGACATATTTGCACAGTCTGAATTGCTATGTGCACTTAACCATGTAGAAACTAGTAAATGTGTGAACAAATGACTGTTTTCAGCCTTAGCTTCAGTGTCTGTTGATAGTATAGGAGGCGGCGGGACTTCGGATTCTAGAGAGGATTTGATTGGACCGAAGATTTGATGAGAAACTGAAGTGCGATGTGATGTCATGAAAATCTGTGATCCATTTTAGTTAGAGACTAAGTTTTGAATGCTTACATTTCCAAAATGTGAATTTTGTCATTGTTTTGGAACACACTGGCTTATTCATAACATAAAGGCTAACATATTCATAATAAAAGCTAAAAAAACTTAAATTTTGACTTTAATAATTTATTTCTTAATCTCTTTAAAACTCAATTTGCTGCTGGCCTTTGATGATTAAATTCCACAAAAGTAGCAAATAACTTTAGTTAAACTTCACATCTTTGTTGCTGATATGAGAGTATTGAACTTGTTTCTCTGTTATAGTCTGTAGAGCAGCTGAAAGCAACTGAAAGGTTTTGGAGTAAATTTGCATTTCATTCACTTTGGTCTTGGTGTGAGTAGACCAAACAATTTCAATTTCAATTTTTTTAAACTTTTTTTCATCATATTCAGTGTGAACAAAGCGACAAGTGATCAAAACAGAAAAACAAAACAACAAAAATTGTTGTTTTCCAGTAAAAATATCACACCATCCAACAAATTACTTGAGGAAAAATTTCAAACATTTACTTGAGACCTATTATGCCCCTTTACACAATAATTAATATAAGTCTCTGGTGTCCCAGAATGTGTCTTTGAAGTTTCAGCTAAAAATACCCCACATATCATTTATTATAGCTTGTCAAATTTGCCCCTATTTGAGTGTGAGCAAAATCATGACGTTTTTGTGTGTGTCCCTTTAAATGCAAATGAGCTGTTGCTCCCTGCCCGCTTTTCAAAAGAGAGCGGAGCTTTAAAGGATTTGTTCACTTTAATGGGTTAGTTCACCCAAAAATGAAAATTCTGTCATTTATGACTCACCCTCATGTTGTTCCATACCTGTAAGACCTTCATTAATCTTCAGAAACACAAATGAAGATATTTTAGTTGAAATCCGATGGCTCCGTGAGGCCTCCATAGGGAGCAATGACATTTCCTCTCTCAAGATCCATAAAGGTACTAAAAAACATATTTAATTGGTTCATGTGAGTACAGTGGTTCAATATTAATATTATAAAGCAACGAGAATATTTTTGGAGCACCAAAACAAACTAAATAGCAACTTATTTACTAATGGCTGATTTAAAAAAACTGCTTCAGGAAGCATCGGAGCACAGATGAATCAGTGTGTCGAATCTGCTGTCCGGAGCGCCAAAGTCACGTGATTTCAGCCGTTGGCAGTTTGACACGCGATCTGAATCATGACTCGACACACTGATTCATTTATGCTCCGATGCCTCCTGAAGCAGTGTTTTGAAATCGGCCATCACTAAATAAGTCGTTATTTTGTTTTTTTGGTGTTCCAAAAATATTCTCGTCGCTTTATAATATTAATATTGAACCACTGTACTCACATGAACCGATTTAAAAATGTTTTTAGTACCTTTATGGATCTTGAGAGAGGAAGCGTCCATTGCTCCCTATGGAGGCCTCACGGAGCTATCGGATTTCAACTAAAATATCTTAATTTGTGTTCTGAAGATTAACGAAGGTCTTACAGGTATGGAACAACATGAGGGTGAGTAATAAATGACAGAATTTTCATTTTTGGGTGAACTAACTCTTTAAATGAAAATTAGCTCAAGCTTTACTCACCCTCAAGCCATCCTAGGTGTATATGACTTTCTTCTTTCTGATGAAACCAATCAGAGTTATATTAAAGGGATAGTTCAGCCAAAAATGAAAATTTGATGTTTATCTGCTTACCCCCAGTGCATCCAAGATGTAGGTGACTTTTTTTCTTCAGTCGAACGCAAATTATGATTTTTAACTGCAACCGCTGCCGTCTGTCAGTCAAATAATAGCAGTAGATGGGAACTTCAACTATAACAGTAAATAAAACTTGCTTAGACAAATCAAAATTAAAACCTGCGGCTCGTGACGACACATTAATGTCCTAAGACACGAAACGATCGGTTTGTGTGAGAAACCGAACATTATTTATATAATTCTTACCTCTAATACACCATTATGTCCAACTTCGTTCAGCTTCCTGTTAGTGAGGTCAAAAAACGCATTGTGATGACGGAAGTGATGTCTCGCCCATATACTTCAATGAGCGCGAGACATCACTTCCGTTGTCAGAGCGCGATCAGACCTCACTAGCCGGAAGCTGAACGAAGTTGGACATAGTGGTGTATTAGAGGTAAAAAATTATATAAATACTGTTCAGTTTCTCGCACAAATCGATCGTTTCGTGTCTTAGGACATCAATGTGCCGTCACGAGCCGCAGGGTTTAATTTGGATTTGTCTATGGAAGTTTTTTCGACTCTTATTGTTCAAGTTCCCAATCACTGCTATTATTTGACTGACAGACGGCAGCGGTTGCAGTTAAAAATCATAATTTGCGTTCGACTGAAGAAAAAAAAGTCCTCTACATCTTGGATGCCCTGGGGGTAAGCAGATAAACATCAAATTTTCATTTTTGGGTGAACTATCCCTTTAATAAAGGCCTTCTTAAGTGAAGCAATGCATTTGTGTAAGAAAAATATCCATATTTAACAAGTTATGAAGTAAAATATCTAGCTTCCGCCAGACCGCCTTCTTTATTCAACTCACAAAGAAAGTGTAATGCTTCTCGCAGTTCAAAACACTTACGCTACATCCTACACCTTCCGTATTCAACTTATGAATTCTTCTTATGTTGAATATGGAAGGCGATCTGGAAGCTAGATATTTTACTTCATGACTTGTTAAATATGGATATTTTTCTTACACAAACACATCACTTTGCTTCAGAAGGCCTTTATTAACCCCCATATGGCGCTGTGGGTGGAAATGCAGATTAAGGGTTACTGGGTTGTCCTTTTTCACATTTTCTGGGTTGCTAAATGCACCGGGGAACCAATTATAGCACTTAAACATGGAAAAAGTCAGATTTTCATGATATGTTCCCATTTAAGCTTATCCTTCTTATACCATAAATCGAACAAAATTTTGTTAAAACAAGATTTACCAATAGGATAAGTTTAGCTCTAGGTATAATCTATTTATAATAAATGTTACAATTTGCTGTGGCTGAAGTCTTCAGACTATTAACTGATTTGGTCTGGATTCATCTGTGTAGCTTCCTGAAGAACAGTCATTACCTTCTGCGGTTTCTACGTCCCTGCCATTGCCATTTGTACTTTGTGTTTCACAAGGTACAGGCTCACGTCCTCGTTGTCATGGACACACACTCTCTGCTCTTTGTTTTTGAAAGATGGTTTTTAAAAGTGCACGTTCAAAGAGGTGCAGCCACCCACAAGCAGCAGAACAATTCAAACTTTATCAACGGTGAATGTGCGTTCATACAGGCAAAGATGGGTTTCTTTAAAGCATTTGTTTTGTGAATTATTATGTATAACCTGTGAGGGGCTCAGTAGAGGTGTTATAATGAGTAATCCAGTGCTGGTGCAAGTGTCACCATTACAGGCCTCTGGACTATTGCTTATTGAAGTAAGTGCATATGTTATTACTCTCAGTAGGGTCACATTTCATATACAGAAAATAAGCTTTGTAATGAAAAATGAGCATTGCCTTATGTAAAAGATATAAGGACCTTTAATTTCCTGTTGAGTTTTCCTATGTTTTCTTCTTATTATTATTGGTTATAAGGCTGATATTTTTGTCATGCTATCTAATAAATAATAATATTACTAGAATCACAACATGGACGTCATTGTTCTGACGCATTGCCTCAGTACACGCTTTAAAGTGTTTCCTGCAGGCTAGTTTGGTTGTTTATCTGCCAATGTGTTATTTATATAGAGAAGTGCAGTTGCAGTGTGTTCTTGTGAAATTCCGCTCCCCAGTCATAAAAGAAGAAAAGACGAGCTTCTGGAATCTGATATAGAATGAAAAAAACAGAGGTTTGCCACTGTTGCTTTCCTGACCACTAATTACCTTTGTATGATGGAATGAATTTCAGGACACATACTGATATAAAAATGAAATGCTCTTGCTGTATTGTGAAAAAAAGCCATATTTTTACAAAAAGCTCAAAGCAAACGAGCAATTAGAACAACCTAAATAAAACATGCAGACACCTTCAAATGTAAATTTAAAAAGGTCATATACATAGGTTGGTTATATTGGGGGAAAAAAAGTACAATTGCCCTAAGCCTGAAACTCAGTGTTTTTTTAAGCTAATGTGTCAGGGTTCTGTCACTTCGGTCTAGTTTATTTCTTGGTTTTGTGACAGAGCTCTGACACTCCCGTTCTTGTCGTGTTTTTGTGTGAGCGTACAGTCTCGAGTGTTCTCGGGGCTGTGCGCTCTCTTGTCTGCGCGCCTTGTTTCATGTTGGGAGCGTGGTGTTCGGATCCCGGCACTCGTGTCTAGTTTGGTTTCGGTTTCGTGTCGGGATTCGGACACTCGCGCTCCCAGTTCTGTCTTTATTGTGAGCGCACGGTTTGTGTGTACTTTCACTTGCCGTGCGCTCTTGTCTCATGTTTTGTGTAGCACACGGTTATTTCCACCTGCCGCGTGCTTTCATGTTTTTGTCTTGTCTTGTGTAGCACGCAGTCTGTGTTTCACGGGCTGCGTGCTCTCATGTTGTCTTGTTTTGTGTGAACACGTGGCTTATGAGTTTCCATAGTCACGTGTTCATGTCTTGTCTTGTGTAAGCACATGGCTTGTGATTTGTCTTCATTGGCCATGTGCTTGTGTCTTTGTTTTGTTTGATGTGAGCACATGGCTTGTCATGTGTTTCTTTGTGCCATGTGCTCTCATGTCTATTGTCTTGACCCCGCCCACCTTGTTACCTCATTATTGGTTGATTTGCCCCACCTGTCCTCCCTCATTACCTGCCTTGTTTGCTCTCCTATTTATTCTCCTTGTGTTTGCAGTCCTGGGCTGGTTCGTCGTCGTATCTTCCTATGTGTTTCCTTTTGTCAAGTCAAGTCGAGTCAAGTAAGGTCAAGTCTGTTTTCCCCCACGGGGTTGTTTTTGTTGTGTTTTTGTTTTATTTTTTATTATAAATAAAAGCCCTCTTCCCTGCAATTGAGTCCTCGCTCCTTCCACCACCCACCCAACCTGACATAATGAGTAAATGATTCAAATGACTGCCCCATAAAGATAGCTGCTTGTCACCTCCTATCGCGTATCAATGTGACAATCTCCCAAAAAGATCCCCACCACTAATGCACAGACACACAGATTTTTTGGACATTGTTTTTGAACTGGATTAAATATTTTGACTGTTCCAATCCCAATCAGACTTATGACTCATAACGCTATCTGAATCATAATCATGCACTGTTCATTGTTGGACAGAGGAGAACTGGCCCCCCCAACTAAGCCTGGTTTCTAAAAACTAAGTTTTTTTTCTCCATTTTTGTCACGTGATGGAGTTTGGGTTTCTTGCTGCTGTTGTCTCTTGCTTGCTTAGTTGGGGACACTTGACATTCAACTTGATATTCAACAATGTTTTTGATCTGTCTCCATTCTAGGGCTGCACAATTTATCACGATTAAACCGCACACGATTTGGCAAAGGCTGATATTATTTACTGTGCAGCTTGTCAGAGCTGTACGGCTCTGTGAACAAGAGTAAATGCTTCATCTGAAAGCCAGAAGGCGCTCTCGTGCAGAAACTCAAAATATGCCATGCCGCAGTAGAAGATAACATGCGTCATATCGTTGTAGCTGAATAAACAGAATATTTAAATGCTTTGATTGATTAAACATGACTAATAACTGACTAATGACTGCCTTTATTCTGTGTAAGAAGCCATATCTCACAGAAGGACGCTCAACTGTCATTATGAAGTGAGTTTGGAGTAAAAACATGTTATTAAATGTTGTCTTTTGTTGGACAAGATGTTAATAAATGGTTCTCTTGTCTGGAACGATATTTTAAGCGTGTTGCTTTTTCAAATGTACATTATAAGCGACTCAAACTCGCAGTGCTTTCAGATGGATTAGCATTTGAAGCCATACTTTATTGACAAGCTGCACATTAAAAAAAATAAATTAAAAAAAAAAAATCGCAGCCTTTGTGATTTCATAATCGCACCATGAATCACGTTTAAGCAATAATTGCATTTAAGTTCAATGTTATTTTTCGTGTCATGTGATAAATCGTGCAGCCCTAATTGACACCATTCTGTGCGAATTGAACTGAGCTGGACGATGACATTACTGTTTTTTCCAGAGCTGTGCTGTATTGTGAATAAGTCGCGGCTGAAGGGCGTTGTTAGGCACGACGTAAAGCTGTGACTTATTCACAGTATAGCACTAGCCTCGAGTACCTTTATTGCTTTTATAAAATGGTTACCACACAATACAAATATTAAAGCCAGAAATATGTATCAATGCAACTTTCATGAAGTTAACTTTCACTAAAAGCCTTCATTCCACCGGAAAAAATAGTCCCTGACCATGAACAGCAACAGAAGTTACATTTTCACGCCATTAGATGGCGACAAAAACTGTCTTTATCAGTGTGTCAGTCAGTAGCGAAGACTTTTATATTGAAAAGACTGAATTGTTTTGAAAACGAAAAAAAAAAAAACACAACTGACAAATGCTTTGACTAGCGCTGTCAGTCAGGGGAAAACCCCTTTTTATTATGAACATAGGACTGACCTGAAGGAAAATGCTAAATCTGAATGCACTTAATAAACTCGCTCACTCGATCTTTTTCTCACAATACTCTTCTACATAATACAGTAAGCTTCAATGAACAATATCAATTGAGAACATACAGTTTACGTTGCTAAGAGTGGTTGCTAAGGGTGTTGTGTAGTGATACACAGAACCGTGTTATATTGTGAATAAAACACAGCTATTGACCAATCAGAATCAAGGACAGGAACTAACAGTTTTATAAAGATAAATGAACTAAATTAATAACTAAAGATTTTACAACGGAATGTATTAATACTGAACTTACTTAAACTGGACAATGACACCATTTTCTTCTAAAGCTGCTGTGAAGCCAAAATAATTTTTCTATTATCTCTGTAAAGCTGCTTTGACACAATCTGCATTGTAAAAAGCGCTATATAAATAAAGGTGACTTGACTTGACTTGAAGTCAACCTTCTGTTTACTCACAAATCAAGCATAGTATCAGTTCTGGCAGGTCACGTCAGTCAGTCTTGCATTAGCTGACTCTCAGCTGATCCACGTCCAACTATAGGAATACAACGCCTATCACAGCATCCAAATATAAAATCCATTCAGTATTATCAGCAGTTTATCACGTTGTTCAGGAGCTAATTACCCTCTTCCATCCCCAGCTCCTCCTCTCGTCCACAATCAGGACTTGGCCTTCTGATATTCCTCTTCAAATCAGACTGTCATTTATCTTTATCTACATTAAATTATTGTCATTAAGAACATGAATGATATCTGCAATACTGTTGGTTATCGCTGCACTCCCTTCTCTTTTCCATGCTAGGCTGCATGGGCAGGGAGTTCTTGCCCAGAACAGAACCATATCACCAATCCAAACTGTATGCTAATGTCATCAGTGCACTGGTTCTCCTTCACTGCACTCACACTCTGGACTACGTTTCCCAGCATCCCTCCTAGTTCTCACCTGCACTCATTCAGCCATCACCCGCACCCGCCACTGATCATCATCTCATCAAGACGCAGATATAAACACACACACCACGGATGCACACATTGTCCTGTCTTGTTTGAGCAAGGACTACTCACTTCCAAGCTCCAGCGTATCTCCTACGATTCTCCTGCGTGTATTTTTGCTCCCTCGCATCTCCAGCGTCTTCAGTCCTGATAACCTGTGCAAGATTACCTTATACCACTACCCAGACGAGGGTATCACCAATCACCTAGTTTACGATCTCCTCCGTCACCTGCAAAACAATCCAGTTACAATCCATTTATCACCACAAACTGCTATTATTTTGAATTTTTTAGCTGTATTTCCATTTGCTCACTCGCTATAATAAAGTTCCACCATTTTTCCATTAACAATCTGTCTGAGTCTTATATCCCATAACAGCTAACTGTCAATCATCTTTGATGACTGTGTTCTTGATAGAATATATATGAATACCATTATGTATACAGTAAAGCAATACAAAGTTGTGTTAAAAAGCTGAACTTTTATTATCACGGAATTTGTGCGACTTTGTTTGGAACCTCATGTTTTACACCTTGAGTATATCATTCCTGATATGTGTGAAAACTATTTTAGTCACTGTGATGAGACGGGGTGAATAAGTGAAAAACACATGTGTTACAGTCTAACTGAAGGTAACCTGTAGTAGAAGTAGATCAAAAGAACTGACCCCCCACCCCTGCTTGTGTTATACAGGAAAAGAAGCTACAGACAAACAATGAATCAATACACTTAAAACAGGCACCAGTGTTCTTTTCTTCTGAGCAACATTTCCTAACCTCTCTTGACCTCTGTTTCTTTACCCTCAGGTGTGTGGAATCACATATGAGAAGCTTCTGTTTCCCACTCTTCCAACAAAATAAGAATAACTTGACAAGCTCTTGCACCGCTCTCTTTCTCTCGTCTTATGTCACGTTTCCATCCTACTGGGAGGAAGATGTAGATTTGCTGATTATTCAGTTCACATCCAGTGACCATTCTGCAATCTTCACAGAGAAAAGGAGAGAGGGCAGATTTCCAGGAAACAAGCACATGGTATATTTTTGCATTACATGATTAGTGGTGAACTGCTTCCGAACCCAGATTTTAAATTAGTCACAATAGCAAAATTGTATAAAAGTGAACAAAAAAGTACTTTGTCAAACATCTATTAATTACCATGAGCAGCAAGAGTCCAATAACACACAAAAGCATTACCCTTGAAAATAGATAATATATAGTTTTCATCATATTTTCTTTTACCTTGCAATTTTGTTAATTGTTTAAGGATGGTAAAGGCATCTCAAACAACCTTAGCTAGTTTGGGTAACTGTATTTTACGGTGTCCTTGTTACATATGTTAGAAGCAATAACAGTATGTAGTATTTAGTAATAACAGTTATGCATAATTACATAAACCTAAACCAAACCCTGTTCCTTACTCTTCAGTAAGTACACATTGTTAATTAATATTACTCAGTACTTAAATGTATAATTAGGCTGTAAAAAGGACACGTTTTCATAGCCTACTAAAATAAATTGTCATTTTTTGATGCACAGATTTTAAACACAAAACACATGGGAAACATCCATCCATCTGCAGTGCTATTAAACTGGTATTACACTGGAAATATTTATTTTTTACTTTTCCCCTGGTATTGTGACCCACAGCTCCTATTGTATGTGTTAGTTATTTTGTTAGTAATCCATTAGTATTGGCCAAATTTAACTTTTAAGCCAAATAAAAGTTATCAGATTTAGTATGATTTAAGATTTTTGCAACTGGTTTTGAATCACACCCTTGTGTATTTGACAATGTTGGTAAAAAAATAATAAATAAATAAATAAATCTAAGGAATGCTGTTTTACTCCAGAGGATGTGTGTGAACTCCACCTATTGTGGAGTTGCACCTCTGTCGTCCGTGAATCTTGGCATTGTGCAGATTGGCTGTTCTTGGCCCTGTAATTGATGCTTGCAGATATATTCTATATCTGTAATTAAATATAAGCAATTATGAATATCACGTTCATGTTGAGATTTACATTTATTAAGTTAATAGCAAGTTGTCATTTAACAGTTGCTTTTCTCTTTTTACAGTATATTTATTACAGGTGCAGCTCCCCTGGAGCAAGCTGAGATTAGGTGCTTTGCTAAAGGGCACAGTGGTAATTGCTCATATACCCTGTATGCAAAACCACTCATAACATCTAATTGTAACCCCAGGCAAAGTTAGCTATCCGTTTTAGTGTTTACTAAAAAAGAAAAAAAAGTGTCACATTTTACATACAACAAAAAAAAAAAAAAAATGAAGAATTGATCAAATGTGAAAACAATAAACAATTTTTGTGATTATAAATTGTATTTAATATCAGATGTATTATATTATCAACTAAAATAGTTAATAGCTAAGACTATAGAATAACACAAGACGTGTCACCCGTATTGTTTTGAATGGGAGAAAGTGTAACGCGCATTATGGCGGAATAAAGGTGCGTTCACGTGGCCTCGTAAATCCTGTAGTTACGGGTTTCTAGCTTGTAAAAAGCGTTCACGTCCTCGTAGACCTCGTAATTACAGTTTGTAAGCTGGGAGTTTTCTGAAAGCTCCCACATGTCCACTGTAGATTCATTTAGGCGTTGATAGTGGTGCCATGGAAATGCATAATTCCCAGCCCAAGGACCAAAAGGACGGCTCCGAATAAAAATGTCACGTTATCTCAAGATTCCGGTTAATACGAGGTGGCGTGAATGCAGTATAAGGGGCCGTTCACACAGAACGCGTTTTTCTATTCCAATGCGCTACTTTCCCATTGTTTTTCTATGTAAACACGCGCTTGACGGACGTGCATGACCGTTACGCTCGCGTCTCGCGTCTTTGGCAGCGCCTCTCACATGAGCGCCATGTTTTTAAGACGCCGTGTCAAGTTAAAAGAATTTCAACTTTTACACGCAGCGCCGCTCAATGTCAGTTCCAAAACAGTGAACCAACCAGAAGAACTCGGAGGCGGGGCAAGCGTTGCGAGCTTCTGTTTACAGTAGCAAGTTGGCATGACAACTGTTTTATATGACGGCAACATGGCGGAGGGGGCGCTCATTATTATCTTATTTTCTTTTTTTCCATGTCAAAAACTTGTATCTTTCAATTCTGCTGTTTGCCTATTTCTATTATTTCCGTTATTGTCGTTATTGCCTCACGTTTCAAAAGCGCGTCTCGAGACCCTCGCGTTCTACGCTGCGCTTTTTTTAAAACCACTCCTGAGCGCCGCATCTCGCGTTTAAGTCCCCCCTTCTAAATAAGAGCCAATCGCCGACTGGTAAAGTCACGCGTCACTTCAGCTGCTGTTAGAATCACCGGTTTCTATAGAAACAGTCAGACTAGCGCCTCCTAAGAGACGCACATTTAGGTCTGCGCATGCGCATTAGCTTGATCCAGCCTGAAAAATACAGTTTTTTTTGTCATGATTCGAGCGTTTAGAAACTAAATTTATGAGCCTGTTGTTGTTAGATTTCATTGGTGATTTCAAATATGAAATTTAGTTGTAAGGTTGGCGAACAGTTTTGGAGAATTTGATGTTTCCCCATTCAAAGAGATTGCATCATGCCCAGGATGCCCGAGAGGCGTTTCAAAGATGGCCGCCGAGTGAAATGACTTGTCTTAAAAGGACTTTGTTAATAGGTAACTAACGTGTTAAAACGAATGTAGGCTTCATTTAATGAATTTCTGATTTTTTTTTTTTTTTTTTTTTGTAATTTATGTAATTGAGAGAGTATTTGTCAGGTTAAACCAGACTCAAAGACAGAATAGCAAAACCAAACAGGAGTGTGTTGTTCAGAGGATGAAATGGAGCAATGCAGAGTCAGACTGTGAGTAAATGGCATATAAACAATTTCTTTGAATAGTAGCTGGTGGATAACTTACCAGGGGTGCGTTTCCCATACAACAACGTAGTGTAACTCGCTGCTTCACTGCCATAGTACGATGTATCGTTGAAAAAATCAACTAGCTAGTCACGACTGTTTCCACAAAACTGTATTGTCGCAAACCTGTCTTTCAGCCACGTGAATGATGTCACGCAGGTGGTTGAGTAATACCTTATTTTAATGAATCCATGTGAGATCGAATTAACGCTAGATTTTTTGCTTTAATTTACGGACATGGAATCTGAGGACTAATTCTCATTTTTCTCAGTTATTTTGCTTAATTTCCAGAATCAAGAGTTTACCCACATGCAGGGGCGTAATTTCATCTGACAGTAGGGGGGGACAATAAACATAACATTTCTTAAGAGCAATTTTTGAAGGGGACACAAATAACACAGCCAAAATTTTACTTATAAAGAATATATGTAATGTTACAGAGAAGAAAACCTACTATTATTAGTGTAGCATGGAGACTGCCATTATGCTCATTGTTTCTCTTTGGTTCAATGAAAAAACTGACTAAATTGGCCAAAATATTCTTCAAAATCTTATATATATATATATATTTTTTTTTTAATTAATTTTTTTTAAAGTTGTTTACAACCAAGTCACCAAAATACGATGAATACCAAAGTCCCTTTTAGTCTTTGTGAATACACACTAAGCATAACCGAACACACAACAGTAAATCTGTTAGCCTTATTACAGTTCACATATTCGTATCACAATGTTAATTGTTGTTGGTGTGGGTGACTTTTCTTATAATATCCAACAAGATATGGTAAATAAGCTAGGTAACTTAACATTATAATCGCTAAAATAGCGGACTCACTTGAAAATAAAATCATCAGTTATCATCTTTTTTTTTTTGTTGTTATGACTAATTACTCAGCACCGTCAGCATTAAAGAGAAAATAATCACTTCATCCGATGTTTTTGAATAAAATAGCCTTGACAGCCGACTTACTGGAACTGTAGAACTGGGGGCCAGTTGCACCAGCTGTGCGCAAGTTACTACGTAGACTAGTTTTGATGTAAATGGGCATTAAGTTACAACTTACGCACTACTAAATATTTTTGTGTTGCACCATTAAACTTAGGCTACGTTCACACTGCAGGCTGAAACGACCCAATTCCGATTTTTTTGCCCCATGCGACCTGTATCTGATCTTTTCATGACAGTCTGAACGACACAGATCCGATCTTTTCAAATGTGACCCAGGCCACTTGGGTATGTGGTCCTGAATCCGATGCGTATCCGATCTTTTGAAATGCGACCTCCGTCTGAACGGCCAGGCCACATGTATCCGACCCGTACGTCATTGATACGCTACAAATGTCATAATTGTGCGTTGAAGTAGGCGGGAACGAGAAGATAAACAACAACCATGGCGGACGATGCTGCTGAGACCAGTCAATGGAAGGGAAGCGAGGTCACAGATTTAATTAATATTTGGGGTGACAGCTCTATTCAGGCCAAACTCGAGGGCTCTTATCGGAACCGGGCGGTTTACGATAACATTTCCAGCGGAATGGCCGAGCGTGGTTACAGACGATCCTGGCTCCAATGTCAGCGAAAAATAAAAAGCCTCCGAGCCAAATACAAGGAGGTTAAAGACTGGAACAAACAAAGTGGCCGTCTACTTCCGCAAACAACGAGTGACGTCGTTGACCGTTGCATACTCTTCTGCGCATGCGGGTCACTTCTGGGTCATTTCACGTTCACACAGGAGATCACAAAAGGTCACATTTAATTGAAAATGTGAACGGCCTTGCAAAAAATCGGAATTGAGCATTAAGCCCTGCAGTGTGAACGTAGCCTTAGTTGAAGCGTAACTCTACGTACACACTAAATATTTACGGAAGCCTCCTATCAGGAGTAACGGTTGGAATAAAATAGCAGACTGACTGAACTGCATCAATAAGCTCTTGTTTTACCTGACAGACTTCATTCTTTACACATATATGATGCTGCTGACATTTACACTCTCTTAAATTTTAAGAGAGAGAACATCATGTGAAAAGATTACTTTGTTAGACACTCTTCAACAGCGTTAAACAGCGCACCGCTGTGTGCATCGGTCCTATCACTCCGTGTTGTGCATGTCAAATAAAATCTGTAATTTCTTATGTTTTTGTTGTTGTTTCAGTATTTATTTATTGATCCTTATTAATTTCGTTTCAAATACAGTTTCTGAATGTTATTTACATATAAAAACATTTATGATTAAGTAGTAGGCTATTATATTTAATGGGAACTTATTTTTACTGTTAGCTACGTGAGGCAAAATAAGTCAGAATGAAGGATAAACTGAAATTCACGGAATTTCAACAACTTCTGCTCCTGTATTTGAAGGATAACTGAAGGTAAACGTCATATTATGCGACTACGCATTACTTTACGGAGACCTTACGAGCTACTAGCTACGTTCTGCCTTAAGAACAAATGGTGCAACCGAATAAAGTACAGAGTTAGTTACAAACTAGCTAGTAGTTACTAAGCCACTAGTGTGGACTTTACGTTCCAATTTAAGAAAGAACTTACGAACGGCTGGTGCAACCCTACCTTGTTCTCTCCCGCCGGTGTTGCAGTCGATTCTGTTCCCTTTGGAATGTGTTCCCCCTGCTGACTGCGCATGCGCCATGAAACACCGCTGGATGAACGGAAAACGAAGGAGGACAAAAATATTGGCGCTACGTTTAAATGTCTTGCACTGTAGCATAATAAAATGATTCTCACTGTCCAGTTTTATTTCTGTGAATTGAATTAATCTTGAACTTGTTCATAGTTTATGTATTATGCCTTTAGTTTATTATGCCTGAATTTATTCAGTTGAATTGTGCCAACACAAATTAGCTTATGTCCAAACTTGATGCCTCATATTACTGCATTTTTATTTTTTAGCATTATTATTATAGCAAAAATACAGAGATGACATGTTTATGATATACAACAACAGTATACAAAATGTATTAACAATGTTCACTGTTTACAAAGTAGCCTACACATGATAACATTTCATTCCTCAAATTATTGTCACAAGGGAAACAGATACTATGTTATATTTTGTTCCTTATATAAAATAAAAATGATTAAATATATATGGATACAATTATATGTTGTCATTATTGCCTTCTTTAATATTTTTCACATGCAAAATGCAAGGGTGCAATATAACATTCTTAACAAAATTAATTTGTAATTTCAAAGGGCACTTATGAAATCAATCAATCAAGAAGAAAAAGTATTTGGAGGCAACAAGGTATTTTTCATGCAACACAATCAGATGTAGTGTTATTGTGAAACATGTATGCTTGAAAGAAAACTCTTGTTTGTAAAGCCCTGATGAAGGCAAAAGGTGTCTCAGTTTCACACTGGGTTTGTGAAAGCCTGCCTCACCCACTTCAGAGGGACACTATTTCATGTGGCGTGTTTGCTTTGAAGGTGTGATAGCGTTATATAAAAATATTAAATGTCCATTGAAATGGTACAATACTTTAAAGTTAATTTGTCTTAATACTTCAGTTTGCAGAACACATTCTGCAAAATTCTACAATAAACTTCTCCAGTGAGCCACAAGACATAACACGGTCCAGAATGGAGATTGCTTTAACACTGCTACACCAATCTGGTATGACTTTAAACTTATGAATACCATTGATGTGCTTTTTGGTGTGCACCTTCACTAGTGTTGTACCTCCATAGATGACCTAAGTGAACTGTGCCACTTTTGTGGAGAGGCAGAAACATTTGAAGACACTGGAGGAGAGACTGAAACATTTGAAGACTCTGAAGTTCTTTGGGTAAGCTTGCTTTAAAACTGTTTGTTTCTTATGTTGACAGATTGCTTGTGACTACTGCGGGCGGTGGTTCCACTTAAAATGTGTGGGCAATCCATCTACAGAGTAAGAATACAAATGTGTTTCTTGCAATAAATGACTCAGTTATGAAGCCTTTGTTTTTGGAGGGTTTTTTTTTTCTCAATTTTCACTTTGGGTAAACTCTTTTCTTTTATAAAATTTGCCATTTAAAATCACCTGTGAACTCCTTGTGGTTCAAATAGGCCTGCAATGGAGGCTTCTGTACTAACCAAAGCCTTAATAAACATGGCATTAAAATCTGTAGTGCATTTTAAATTGGAAAAGGAATAAAGATTTGAAGGAAAAAAAAAATTGCTTAAAAAAAAAAAAACACTTTCGAGGGGAAAAATAGTTTTTGAACCTTTTGGGTTCCCATGCTTGTGAAAAGGGGAACACAGATTCTAAAGGGAACAATGAAATTTGCAATAATGCTAAATGGTAATATGAGGCATAAAGTTTGGACATAAGCTAATTTGTGTTGGAACAATTCAACTTTATAAATTCAGGCATAATACATAAACTATGAACAAGTCCAAGATTAATTTAATTCACAGAAATAAAACTGGACTGAATCATTTTATTATGCTACAGTACAAGACATTTAAACGTAGCGCCAATATTTTTGTCCTCCTTCGCTTTCCGTCCATCCAGCGGTGTTTCATGGCGCATGCGCAGTCAGCAGGGGGAACACACATTCCAAAGGGAACAGAATCGACTGCAACACCGGCGCCGCCGGACTTCTTCAGAATCTACACACACGCGAGTGTGACGTGCGCGGTGGACCAAACCACTGTGAGGCAAGGGAGGGGTGACTCAAAATGTTTCTAAACTTAAAACACCCGTTTGCGTTTGCATTGCTTCACTACTTACATAATTATTTTAAGTTTATATAATTTATGTACAATGCTTAGCGTGGTTATTGATTATATATTTTATTGGGGGGGACAGCACTCAGATAGGGGGGGTCCTGACCCCCCTGTCCCCCCCGCGATTACGCCCCTGCGCACATGCACACTTTTCAAAAACGATGCTTAAAAATCTCTTGACAAACTAAAAGATGTAAATGACATCTGTATATATTCGAAATAAAAGATATACATTGTACTTAAAGGATTAGTTCACCCAAAAATGAAAATTATGTCATTAATTACTCACCCTCATGTCCTTCCACAGACTTCTTCGGAAACACAAATTAGAATATTTTTGATCAATTCCGATGGCTCAGTGAGGCCTGCATCATAGCTTTACGAATCATTAGTTTCGCATCAGTGGTTCAGAGCGCCAAAGATTTCAGTACACGAAGCTTCGTTACGTCGTAAGAGTTTTGAAACATCAATAGTTCATGTGATTCTGGCAGTTTGATACGCGCTGCGAACACTGATTCAAAACAAATGATTCGTTAAGCTTCGAAGCTTTATGAATCGCCCATCACTAGATATTGTTTATTAAAGTCACTATTTTGTTATTTTTGGTTCACAAAAAGTATTCTAGTCACTTTATAATATTAAGGTTGAACCACTGTAGTCACATGAACTGTTTTAAATATGTTTTTAGTAGCTTTCTGGGCATTGAAAAAGGTAGTGTTATTGCTGGCGATGCAGGCCTCACTGAGCCATCGGATTTTATAAAAAAAATATTTTAATTTGTGTTCCAAAGATGAACAAAGGTCTTACGGGTTTGGAACGACATGAGGTGAGTAATTAATGACATAATCTTCATTTTTGGGTGAACTAACCCTTTAATGTCAGCTTGCTTATTTTGCTCAAGATAATTATTTAATAAGGCCACATCTCATAAAAAAAAAAAAAAAAATGCATGCACAAAGACGAAGGACCATCGCTAGGAGATTGCTGGAGATTCACAGGAACAATAGTTAAGATGAATATAGCAGATAACAGTATCCACGTTCAATGCCAGGCCAAGCGTGACTGTGGGGTGTTTGCTCTTAATCTGGTGCAGATGGGGAAAGGTGCGGGTGATGGCCGAGTGAGTGCAGGTGTAGGACAGGAGGTATGCTGGGAAACGTAGTTTCTGACTAGATGACTGGACTGATGAAAATTATATTATTTTGCTTTTAATTTGTTTTCATTATAGTTTATTTTTTTATTTATGTTTATAATTTTTGTATTTTGTATTATTTCTGTTGGTAAAAAAAAAAAAATCTTAAAATTGCTTAATATCTATACATGTAATTTGTCATTTATTCAGTTTAATTTAATTTCCAGATTTGCAACTCTCATCATAAATTAATATCAAAGTTGTCAAACATAATGGATTCATCACTGTCTTTAAAGCAGCAAATCAAATTAAGATTTTAATTTTAGTGGGCTGATTTTTTTTTTTTTTTTTTTTTTTAGTGCTGCTATATTTCAATAGTCAGTTCAATGTTCATTGCACACAATGGAATGGAAGGGAGAGGGGAAAGGGAAGGCCTTTCAGATCCAATTAGGTCTGTGATATGATGTGGGAGTACTATAATCCAAAGAAACATTGTCCACACCTCCATAACCTCACTATACACTAGAATATGTGCGAGACAGAAGCAGAGAGAAGAGAGAGGCTTATCAAGAGGAGAGTAATGGATTTGCTGTTGTGTATTCTCTCTGCTCTGCTCTTTCCCCCACTGCACACACATTAATCTCTGTCATAAATGCTCATTTTGTAAGCGGCTGCTTTTGCTACCCACCATGTGTGGGAGAAGAAAGAGAACGAGAGCATGAGAGAGACTTCCAGACTCACCTTCTATACTGTGGCAGTCTGGGCTATGGCAGAAGAAAGATAGAGATGACTTCTGACAAACTCTGACTGAAAAAAAAAAAAAAAAAAAAAATTCCAGAAACACTCTGTGAAGCTCCGAAGAAAGCGAGACGGGGGAAACGGCACTATACATCCCTGAACAAATCCCTTGACTTTCATGTTCCATCGAACAGATCAATGCGGAAGTATGTAGTCATCAATCCAGTGAAGTTCACAAGCCCTGTCTGCGCTTCACGTATCCACCCTTTTGGTGTTACCGCAGATGTATGTAGAATAATGGGAATTTGCACACCATCTGCTCTTGATGTAAAGTAAGTAAATGGCAGATATGCCACCGCAGACATGGAAAGCAATGGTAAGCAAAAATCCACTAATACAAGCTCTGCCGTTTTGTTTGGTTGTACTGTAATCACTTTTTTTGCTATAGACGAAATATCATAAGAGCAGACTGGCGGCATTTAGTTTGCAGGTATGGAAAATGGTTTTGAAATCGTGACAAATAAACACATTTGAATTATCTTAAGGATACACAGCTATGGGGGAAAAACAGCTGACTTTGCCATCTGCAAATACGTCCTAGTCACAAAATGATGAAATTGAAGGAATATTTGAGGAAATACTGCATATCGAGATTACCAGCGCTTCATCGTTTTCTCTTATTACTCAAGCCAAAGTCACAAAATGCCTTTTTTTAAATTATTTGTATGTCTGACTGCACAACGGTATGTCCGTGTAAGCTTGAAAATTCAAAATGGGATAGTGAAAGGTCAAAGGCTTGCCCAATAACTTTCCCTTCCTGCAAAAAGATATTAGGCTTACTGACACGAAACCAGCTGCACTTGTCCAGAATTACACTGAAGTGGAAAAATGCAATAATGGTCTAAATAATCGCTTCACATGGAAAGCTAGCGCTGTGCTCCTAAAAGGCCACTTTATAATGAAAGAAAAGGTGTAGGGTGACCTCCTGCTAAAGGTCACTGAAGCAGGCACTTTTCCATTGCATTCAGTCATCTGACTCTGCAGATTGGTTTATTAAACCTCGATTTGATCCACCTACTGTATGTGCATCAGTCCCACCGGTAATCCCAGCATCATATCCTGTTCTTTCATTTCTGAGATTGCTATTCTGTGGCTCCTGATTCCAGACAAAAGTAGAGAAACTCTAAGGCAAAAAATTTGTGTTTGTGTTATTGCCGCAGATTTCTTTATTGTGAATCATGAGTAGATGGTCCATTTCACACTTTTAAGAGCCATTCGCCAAATATGTATTGCTGGCAAAAGATTAGAATTAGTTTTTCACAATGGCTAAAAAACTGAACCAAATTCCCAATTTTGTCAAATAAATCACTCTTTCTGCAAAACCCTAAACAAATTCAGACAGTTTTACACCATTTGCAAATCTCTTGCACTCTTTTTGCCAAACTAAAACACATATCGCACTGTGATGCACTTGTGTTGCAAAACAGAATACATATCCGGCAAAAGTTAAACACAGCTGTCATTGTTTACACACAGTGACTCAAAATTGTTCACATTATGTGAACACATTATGATTTTAAAACCAACTGTACAAAATATAGGCCACTTCAGAATGTACAGATGGCAGAGATGCACTGAATGTTGATACGAACAATGGATGGAAACAATCTGAGAGGGAGACGAGGAAGAGATTATGTAAGAGGTGGATGAGGAGGAAGAGGCCTAGCAAGAGACATCATTGCCTGTTATGTGGACAAAGTCTTGAGGCCGGACCCAGCATGAAGACGTGATGCTGAGGAAGAATGAATCTCTCACTGACCTTGATTTTGCAGTTTACTATTGAGTGTAAATGTTTTTTTTGATGTAGTGTCT
Organism: Chanodichthys erythropterus; assembly: GCF_024489055.1. NCBI lineage: Eukaryota > Metazoa > Chordata > Actinopteri > Cypriniformes > Xenocyprididae > Chanodichthys > Chanodichthys erythropterus. The sequence continues at coordinate 25,254,051 of NC_090229.1, forward strand.
AATGAATGATGATATGTTTATATATTGACTGATGTATGATCTGAAAGCTTTGTTTGATTTTGAGTACAGGTGAAATTTTTAATTGTTTGATTTTGTCAGAAGATTCAGGGGTTTTGTGAAATTAGTTGAAGATTTGGTTTTGTGTTTAATGTTGTGAGAAAATGAGTGAAGGTTTCAAGAAATGTGTCTTAACAGTTGTGAAAAACTGCAAGTTTTATTCAGCAAGGACACATTCAATTGATCACAAGTGATAGGAAAGACATTTATAATGTTACAAAAGATTTCTATTTTAATACAATTCTATTCTTTTGAACTTTCTATTAATCAAAAACAGCTATTTTAAATTGTAACATTTCACACACGTTACATAACAGTCGGGGTGTACGCCCCCAATATTTGCATATGCCAGGCCATGTTCCCAACATTATGAAAGGCATTAGACAAGGGCAGAACGTCTGGATGTGCACAGCCGAATCAACAGACTAGGTAAGCAAGCAAGGACAATAGCAAAAAATGGCAGATGGAGCAATAATAACTGACATGATTTTTTTTAATGTTGTTTAAGGCAAGCGCGAGCTCTTGGGGCGTGGAGCACCAGATTTAAAGGGCCACACACCCTGAATCGGCCCCATAGATTTTTTTTTTTTTATTCATTTTTTTAACTGCCTATTTTGGGGAATAATTATGCCCCAAAATAGGCAGTTAAAAAAATGAATTAAAAAAAAAAAAATCTATGTGGCATTTTGAGCTGAAACTTCACAGACACATTCAGCGGACACCTTAGACTTATATTACATCTTTTTAAAAAAAAGTTCTAGGGCACCTTTAAATGTATTTTTAGTAAAACAAATGCAGCCTTGGTGAATATAAGAGACTTTTTCAAAAATATTTAAAAAAATACAAACCCCAAAGTTTTGAACACTAGTGTAACTATACCATAGTAGAAGATAATGCTCTCTGATTAAAATATAAAACATGATTCCTCAGTTACAAAGAAGAAGAAGAAGAAAAAAGAGAGAGAAGTTTCAACAAACTTCTTTAAAATGTGGTGTTTGAAGGCTCAGTTGAAGATAAGCAGCAGATAGTTACAGCATTGAGTGATGAGACACAGCCAGGGATAATGGACAGTATCTATAAATCATCCCAGAGTAGACAAAGAGGAACAAGAAGACAAAACAAAAAGAATGATTGAGGACCAGCGGTGAGACGTTTTGCAAATAGCTCGAAGGAAGCAATCAGGAGAGGATGAGGATAGTAGAACTGGTGCAATCCATGCCAGTCATCTCATCCAGTCACAAAACCCATCACTGAGTGATCTATCTTCAATTTATGAGTGTGACGGTTCACTCAAAGTTGAGAACAAAGACACAGTGGAGTTTCTATACTGTGGGTCCAGCACACACATCTTCATAATAGAAAACTTACCGTAAGTAACGAAAAACCTAAAATGCATTATTCTTTTAACTGTTTGCAACACCTTCCATCACATGACCGTGAAATGGAGATAATGCACAGATAATGGAGAAATTATCATGCTAAGGGTCACACCTTGGCCATTTTCAAGCAGACCCTTAGGATTCTTGCATCTCTCAGAGGCTCTAATGTGATTGTGAGACGGGTTGTTTTGGGGGGAAATACTTGCCCTTGTGATGTGAAGTGATTTGATTTGAGGTTTGCATTATTATGGGAAGAGAGAGAGAGAGAGAGAGAGAGAGAGAGAGAGAGAGAGACCTAATGTGATTGGTTATTTGCTTCAGATTTACTGTGCCATCTGCTACTTTTGGGTTCCATATAGAGACATTAGCTCTGTTCCAGAACCTAGTAAGCTGCCTACGGAGGCAGCATTTTAAAGAATTATAGGAATTTTAATTATGCTGCCTTCTAAGATACCCCTTTTTGACCAAATTTTAAAGTAGTAGGCTATTGCATGATTGCTGGAAAGGCAATTCCAGAATAAAGCAATAAGCCCCAAGAAGCCATGGTTTAGGGTCCGCGTCGTGCCTAACAACGCCCCTTAGCTGTTATAAAATCACTGTAAACTATGGCTTCACAGGGCTTATTGCTTTTATAAAACAGTTAACACACAATACAAATAAAGCCAAAAAATATGTATCAATGCAACTTTTATGAAGTAAATTACTAAAAGCCTTCCTTCTGCTGGAAAAATTAGTCCCTGACTGTGAACAGTAACAGAAGTTACATTATTACGCCTCTAGATGGCGGCAAAGATTCTCTATATGAGCGAGCCACTCAGTCGGAAAAACTTTTATACTGAAACTTGTTGTGAACACGGAAAAAGACGCAAATGACAATTGCTTTGACTAGCGCAGTCAATAACTGTTAAAAGGACAAGATCGCAGCATACATTCAAACCACTTTTTTATTGTGAACATAGGATTGACCTGAAGGAAAATGCTAAATCTGAATGCAGGTGTCACGAATACAGCTCCCCCGGTGCATCCTCCGGACCACCGGAGGGAGCCGTCACCCGAATACTGACTCACATCTATCTGGACTCCATTTCCCATAGGCCCGCATTCCTGGGACTGATTACTTCCGCACCTGCACCTTATCACATTCACACTATTTAAGACGCACACACAAGGCAAGGATCGAGACAGGCGGCAAACAATCACAGAGTCAAAGAACAGGCAGTAGTCAAGGCAGGCGGTGGAGGTTCGGCAGAGATAAACAGTCCAGGTAATAACAGAGAATCAATCCACAATAGAACGCTCAGAAATGATCACTTACAGCAAATCAAGACTTTGCGATAGTGTGTGTGTGTGTGTGCATCTTAAATAGTGTGAATGTGATAAGGTGCAGGTGCGGAAGTAATCAGTCCCAGGAATGCGGGCCTATGGGAAATGGAGTCCAGATAGATGTGAGTCAGTATTCGGGTGACGGCTCCCTCCGGTGGTCCGGAGGATGCACTGGGGGAGCTGTATTCGTGACAGCAGGTAATACACTCAGTTACTCAATCTCTTTCACAATACTCTTCTACATAAATACAGTAAGCTTCAATGAACAATATCAAATGAGAACAAACATATGTTTACGTTGCTAAGGGTGTTGTGCAGTGATACACAGAACCGTTGGGTGAAGCGGTCATAACCGTGTTGTATTTATAACTTTTTTTATAAATAATAAACAAGTTACTTTTCGTGAAATACACATGGAACTGCAGCAACACACAGATACAGTGGCGCAGTAAAACTGATGTAATGAGGTAACCGGTGTATGTTTGTAGAGTAATTTACAACGGCTTCAAACGCGGCTCAACTAATCAGAATCAAGGGCCAGAACTATCCGTTTTATAATGCATTGTTTGAAACTCAATGAAACAAGTCGAAGATCCATCCATCCATTTTCCAAACTGCTTGTCTGAATGCATTAACTAACAATGAGCAATGCATTTGAGTGATAAGTTTTGTAAAAAAAAAAAAAAAAAATCCATAATTAACCATAGTTATGAAGTTTCTAGCTTCCGTTAGACTGCTTTCCGTATTCAACTAACGAAGAAGTGTAAAACTCTAGCAGTTCAAAAAGCTTAAGCTACGTCCTATGCCTTGCCTATTAAACTTAAGGATAAAGTGTAACTGACGCGACGCCAGTTTACACTTTCTTCGTAACTTGGATACGGAGCCATGTGGAATAGTGGAATATGTTTATGATGGATGGATGTGGATGGAGACACTTTCTTCAGCTCCACTGAAATTACCTGTAACAATTTGTCCCTAGCTGCGTTTCCATAGCGGTCTAAAGTATTGTGAAGATAGTCCGGTGATGTGGGACTGCGCATGACTTTCCAGTTCCCTCTGGATTTCGTCCTCCGCATATAAGCTTAATAAAGCCTGAACCTCTTCGTCAGCCCACTTTTTTTTTAAACTCCACTGTTGATTCGAATAGCAAACAACTCTTACTGGATGCACCGTAACAGACTTTAAAAAAACGATGGTTGAAAAAAAATGCTGCGTGGAGTCAACCAATCTAAATGCTGCATGAACTCAGCCAATAAGCATGCTCAGCGCCCAAGTCCCACCCCCGAAAGAAAAAGTAAAAACTTTGAAAGTACCTGCTCGCTAGGTAGTACTTTTTCAGAGGGGGAATTTCTTTTTACCCGGAACTTCATTTAGACCCTGGTTCCACCCCAAAGTTCCTAGTTCTTGGGGAAAGTTCCTACGGTGGAAACGCGGCTAAATACAACTTTTGATTTAAATGTATTAATAAATGTTAAAATTAACATTTACTAAGATTAATAAATGCAGTATAAATAAAGTTTAAGTTGAAGTACTAAAATTACTACCTGAAATAAAGGAAATAGAAATATATATTAAAAAAAAAAAAAAAAGACAAAAGCACATACTAAATACCTAACTAAAATTAAAAAGAAAAGTGAAAAATAAAAAATTAAATATTAATAACCCTCTACCGCACGCATTATGATAAATCTATAAAAAAAAATATTTGACTTTTTCTTTTCTTAGAATGGCTTAACTTAAAGTGCTGTAAAAAATTTTTGGAAAATAATATTATTTTAAGGTACTTTATGATATGTTGCCATATGGCAACAACGTACAATAGTGGAAAAACTTAGAATAAGTGTAAGTGTATATAGTTCATATTTTTCCTCAGAAATGTTGTTTGTATTGAATCAATTAGTGCTATTTTAAGTTTTAGCAGTAATTATCAACAATACCTTATACTTATTTTCCAACATCTTGTGTTTTTCCATTCTCTTTTGCTGAATAATGCTTTATATTCTTTAAATTTCACCTTTTTTCTGTATGAAACTTCAAAAAGCATTTTTTTTTCCAAAGGTGAGACACATGTAGACATCACATTTGGTGCTCTTTACCCTAACAATACTTACATCCACTTACTCCTGCCTTTTTGAGACACCATGATAGGACAGTGGTTGGTCTGGGCCAGTATACATGGCTGTGATGACAGATCTCTGATGTTGATTTAATCCATAATACAAATGCCATGGCAGTCCTTAACATACGACTATCAACATTATATCACTAGCATTAATGTTTTTATTGTTACAGCTTAACAGACTGCAGCTGATCTTTGCTAGCTATCTAACCTATTATAATAATGTCATTCCATTATTGCGCAGTGTTGCCATATGGCAACACAGACATTTTCTCGATTTACCAAGAAGTAATTTCATAAAAACATTTTTGAGTGGTGAATATGTCATCATACCTTACCTGAGATGATGTTAACATTTTTTTTGTGAATGTGACATGGGCAGGTACTTGTTTGTTACTGACGTTTTAGTTTGCTTTCAGCAACTACCGACAAGAGATGGCAGTCTGTCAGATATCGCGTCACAGAAAAAAAATGCATGTCATGTGACTTAACCAAAGCACATCATTGGCTAAATTAAGGTCTTCTCTTACCAATAAAAAAAACTAGAATGTTCTCTTAAAGAGACGGTGGCAAGGTAATGAACATAAAGAGTATGTTGCCATATGGCAACACTATGCGGTAGAGGGATAAATAAATAATTTTTTTTACAAAATATTACATTTCTAAATCTGAATGTATGTATTTATGTGGTAGAACAAAATGTAATATTAACCACCTTTAAAAAGGCCTTATTTTTCTCATAAATCAAAAACTACTATTATAAAAACCCATTGGAAATCCCCTAGTGAACCGTAGCAAATTAGCCTTGCGGGTTGGCCTACAAATTGACGTCATGACTGAACAGTTCTATTCTCTCACTCTGTTCCTCAGAGAGTGTGTTAATGTCTCTCACACCAGTGGTGGAAATGAAAGGGGAAGGGTGTGCTAGTGGTCGAATTATTATTATCTTCCTGACAAACCTGAGAGTCCATCTCATTCCTCTCTTGATGCGATTTGGGACCGTGTATCCATTCCTAAACCAGTGACTAGAGAAGTATTCTTGTTAGTGACACTAGCGATTTTCCGAGAAGAGTCAGAATGCCTCATCCTTGATTATTAAATTTCCTTTTTTCTTGGAGATAAATTGTGAGCACTCAGTGTTATTCCAGTGAGGCCCACGGCCGAAATAAAAGAACATAGGAATAAGACCAGATGGTTTCAGTCTGTTAAATTATTTATCATATGCTAAGAAGCTGCGACTGCTACTCTCTGCTCTCCAGCCACATAATCAAGAGTGTATGTTAGCGATAGTCTAATTTAATTTTCATTGTTTCATTTGAACCAATTTTCAATAGTCTTTCAGTGTAATGTGTAGCAACAACATTCTAACATGCAATGTGTTGATGTTAGGAATGATCATTCTTTTTGTAAAACCTTGCGAATGGTCTTTCTATATAGGCAGCTGCTTTATAAGTCCGTATCTGAACTGTCCTTGAACATCATAAGTGACCCATTTCAAGCACTCTGCATAGATAGCAACTTCACATACCACACAGATAGTACTCATTGTGGCTAAATCACCTCGCAATAGAGTTTAGCAATAGTATGGTGTTAAAGGTACAATTTGTAAGATATTCGCAGTAAAATATCCAAAAACCACTAGGCTAGTGTTATATATTTTGTCCAGCTGATTACTAACAATATTTCTAATGTTTTCAACTACTTGTAAATCATGAGAAAATTCCCATTCTAAACAGTGACACGGGGCAGTGCAGTCGCCTGTCAATGACGTCAGTTACCTTTGTTACCGCCTTTACTGACGTAGAAACCACATGACAAGTGCCGTGGACAAATGCGGAAGTAGTGTCTAGCGTCCAGCAAACCACTAGCTTGCTTCAAGCAGTTCCTTATTTACTTCTTGCACGTTTTATGGTGGATTGTGTTACTTATTTATGGAACATAATTACTGTTTACCATCTGCCGCTGGTTCTGTCGACAAGGACAGCTCCCGTAAACGTAGGCGTATGGGCCAACCAAACGACCCAAGAAGAGTTTGGGACAAGAGGAGAGAAAGAGCGAGGATCAATATCAGTGTTGCATTTTCTAGATGGACAGAGCTTCGTGACAAACTTCACCTAGAAAGAGATGCCGATCTCGCTTGTGTTTAATCGACAAGTGAGCTGTTTTGATTTGTATCTTTACAGAAAACATATGCCATTATAACGATCAACACGATTAGTATTATGGGGCATACACGCCAAACGCGGGGCATCGCGTCTCTAGACCCGCACGAAGACGCGTCTGATCCATAGTCTGATCGCGTCTTTGCATTGACTTTATATATAATCTACTCGCGCAAATTGTTGAACTTGTGTTTGCTATGTATGCCCAATTATTGTGTTTGAATGTACACGAGTGTATATATTTGTTGAACAAGTGGTAATCGTTTTCATATCTGACTAAACAGTAATCAATTAATTTGATAATTTACTGTCAAACTATATTTGCTGTATTGAATTGCAATATAGCATGACACAATATGTAATGGTGGCATGTGAAAATTGGATAGATTTTGTTAGTTACTGTAGCAGCTACAGTGTAGTTATCATAATTTTACATCATAACCTCACAATAAAAATTGTACTGTCAATACATCTGATACATATGGTAAAGCGGAAGCAGCGCCGGCAATTGTGGCATAATAACAGTCCCACTGCTCGCAAGGCGTGTGTTGATCAATCGCTCCAGCTCCTCGTTCAGCTCCCACAACACTCGGTCCTGCTCTGTTTCATACTACAGTAAAGTTAATAATCGCATCCATTGACATGTTTTCTTCCCAAGTCCTATTGCACTGTCTGTTGTTGTGGAGACCACATGTCCCAAGACTCCACACTCAAACTTGCCATCATCAAGCTACGCCTTTGTTTTGAATAGGCCTCTAGCGACCTCTAGCGGAAAAAATTATCACATACTGCACCTTTAAGATAATGCTGCAAATTGGGGTAAAATGGATTTTATTAGCTGTATTTTTCAATTATTGAATTAAATATATACAGAAAAGGGGAGAGATTGAGCAAGATGGAGATTTGAAGAAAGACTGTAGAAAGAGAGATGGCTGAGAGACATTACAAAAGAGAAGATCAGAGGAATATCACTGGAAAAGGAACGGTTATAATCAGGCAAGAGCTTTAAAGCATTAACATTAGAAAAGCTTTCCAGCACTGGAGAGACCTAAGGTGAAAGACCTGAAAATTAATGCAGAGGTTGTGTTGTTTCTGTTCCATATATGAGTGACATTGGTTTCAAGATGTGCTTACTTTAAATTATGACATGTTTATGTAAAGACCACAATATACTAATGCTTCAGTTCACTAGATTTTAAAACTGAGCATAGTATATATCTTCTCATAGCTCTGAACAGGTCCTGCCATTTTGTTCCCTTTTCAACTCTAGCAACTCAGCTGTGGTTTTTCTTATGGAAATCTAGCAATTACCAGAGATGGAGGTTTTGTCGGGACATCTGAATGTGTTGAATTCTGAGTGGTATGGTAGTAGCCTAAATCCCATAATCCTGTGTGTCTAAGGGCATCTACTTTAAAGGGATAGTTCACCCAAAAATGAAAATTTGATGTTTATCTGCTTACCCCCAGGGCATCCAAGATGTAGGTTTGTTTCTTCAGTGGAACACAAATGATGATTTTTAACTCTAACCATTGCAGTCTGTCAGTCATATAATGCATGTCAAGGGGAACACAATCTATAAGAGTAAAAAAAAAAAAGCACGCACAGAAAAATCCAAATTAAACCCTGCGGCTCGTGACGACACATTGATGTCCTAAGACATGTAACGATCGGTTTGTGCAAGAAACCGAACAGTATTTATATATTTTTTTACCTCTAATACACCATTATTTCCAACTGCCTTGAGCGCATGCACAGCATCCGGTGCGTACGCCAGATTTTGAAGGATAAGTCCACTTTCAAATAGAATTTTACTGATAATTTACTCACCCCCATGTCATCCAAGATGTTCATGTCTTTCTTCAGTTGAAAAGAAATGAAGGTTTTGGATGAAAACATTCCAGGATTATTCTCCTTATAGTGAACTTCAATCATCTCTCCAAATGGTTGAAGGTCAAAATTAGTTTCAGTGCAGCTTCAAAGGGCTTTAAACGACACCAGACGAGGAATAAGGGTTTTATCTAGTGAAACGATCGGTCATTTTCTAAGAAAATTAAACTGTATATGCTTTATAAACACAAATGATCGCCTTGCACGTGCTTCCGCTTTCCATATTCTTCAAAAAGCTTATTCAACTTACGGAACGAACGCGGCGCCAATTCCGTTTTTTCCGTGTCTTAGGACATCAATGTGTCATCACAAGCCGCAGGGTTTAATTTGGATTTGTCTGTGCATGTTTTTTTGACTCTTATTGATTGTGTTCCCATTGACATGCATTATACGACTGACAGACTGCAAAGGTTGGAGTTAAAAATCATCATTTGTGTTCTACTGAAGAAACACAAACATGTAGTCACCTACATCTTGGATGCCCTGAAGGTAAGCAGATAAACCTCAAATTTACATTTTTGGGTGAACTATTCCTTTAATCTGACATATTCTGCATTCTGAATCAAGGACACTGAGATTAACAAAACCTCTGATGTTTAAGAAAGAAGTAAATGCCACACTTTTGATAACTTGATTGGAATGAGCTCAAGAACACTGAAAAATAAGTGTCCTTACGTAATGGTATTGAATGTGCACTTGCAGTGTACTTCAAATCTTGAAAGTATGTTATTTTTATTTTTTAAAAACTACTTTCAGATAATATAATAGTACTGAAATAACGTGTACCTAAAGAGAGTATGAGAGAGTGTGTTTCTTAATGCACTTAAGTATACACATTTAAAAAGTGCAGTTTGTAAAAATGTCAAATTAAAAGTTTTTGGGGTTAATTCAGGGTGATTGGGACACATTTTCCAAATCATCTCAATGGCAAAAAGTGTCTCAATCCACCTGAATTCACCCTTACTTTAAAACATTATGATTTGATCATCTTGTGACTTCACTCAGCACTTATACACTGTTGTTCTCATGTTGATTTAATTGATTCTACTACTCTCATTTGTAAGTCGCTTTGGATAAAAGCGTCTGCTAAATGACTAAATGTAAATGTAAATGTAAATGTAAATGTCATCTTATGTCATGCTTTCAAATAAATACTTTTCAAGAATACTAAAACACATGTAAAGGATTTGATTATAATTTTAACTTTAAATGTAATATCGATTAATACACTAAAGTTACAGTAACATATTTAAATGTATTAATTACAACTTCATCATTACAAATGTGTAATTACAAAAAATTACCAAATTTCAATAGAAATGTCAAAGTCTATTTTAGTTTACATTAAATGTTTGACAGTAGATTCAGCAGTACACTTCAAATTTCAAAGACAACAGAAGTAATAGTAAAATTACATATAAAGATGAACTTAAGTCTACTTAAGTTGGTCAAAAAGCACTCTACAGTTCAGCTAATTGTATTTAATATAAATTTAAACTATACAATTTTTATTCAATTGCAAATAACATGCAATTTAGTGTCCAAAGACATTACATTCAGTTCACTCTGAGAGTATTGGTTGTATACAAAATGAAGATAATGAAAGTCAAAATTCTTTAATTAATAATCCACATAATGAAGATGAAGGCAGGCAATGCCACAACCATAAAACACTGACGAGACCGGACAACTAAGAACAGAATCACAGGAACTTAAATAAAAGTGACAAACAAAGGTAATTAACCACACACAGCTGAACAGAATGACGAATCAAATCAGTAACCATAGTAACTAATTACAAAACTAGCAGGCAGGGAGAAAGCAAAGACAGAAAACAAACTCAAACTGAACATAAACTGACAGTACGCCCCCTATGGAAAGGTGTAACCTAGCGCCAACAACAAGGGAGGAGGCTGAGGTGGTCCACGCACAGTAGATGGAGGACAGGAGCCTATTATAGTGGCGCCTCAGGCGCAGACGGAGAGTATCCCCTTCCCCATCGTACTCCACAAAAATTCCCTCTATGGCAAATTATGTTGTCGGCTCACACACCTGGTCAGACGCCTCTTGATATTCAGGCTCTAGGGTGATGGTTCATTTTTTCTCCTTTTAGCAATGGCTCTCCTTCTGTGGTGGGCTCAGGCATCATGTGGTGAGCTGAACTCTGGGTCGGGAGTGTTGCTGGTGATGTCCTCTATGAAGATGGTGAACCTCGATCCATTGTTCATCAGCACCCACTCCACATAAATCCTCAATAGGACCTTTCACTGGTAGACGTGCCTTGCTCTGCTCGCTGATGCCGGCATGGTAAGAAAAAAACAAAGAGCGAGTTGTCTTAGTAGTGTGTAAAGCATGCCAGATCTAAGAAGTCCCTGGTATGGTCCTCCAGTGAATGGTCCAGCTGTTCCAGGCACATGAGTCGTATGGCGGGCAGGTCCATCGTAAGGGAAAATTAAGTCCTGCTGCTAATTCTTTGAGGGGTCCGTTCTTCTGTCACAACAGAGAAAAAAAAAAAAAAAAAACTCAAACTGCACATAATAGTGACAAGTATATTCTTTTAAAGTACATTATTTCTGTAATAATTAAAAAAAAAAAAAGTTTGCTAAAACGTAATTATTTTTCATTAAAGGGTTAATTCACCCAAAAATGAAAATTCTGTGATTTATTTCTCAACCTCATGCCGTTCCACACCCGTAAGACCTTAATTAATCTTCGGAACACAAATTAAGATATTTTTGTCGAAATCCGATGGCTCTGCGAGGCCACCATAAGGAGCAATGACATTTCCTCTCTCAAGATCCATAAAGGTACTAAAAACATATTTAAATCAGTTATGTGAGTACAGTGGTTCAATACTAATATTATAAAGGGACAAGAATATTTTTGGAGCGCAAAAAAAAAACAAAATAACGACTTATATAGTGATGCCCGATTTCAAAACACTGCTTCGTGAAGCATCGGATCATAAATGAATCAGTGTATCGAATCTGCTGTTTGGAGCGCCAAAGTCATGTGATTTCAGCCATTCGCAGTTTGACACGCGATCTGAATCATGATTCGATACACTGATTCATAACGCTCTGATGCTTCATGAAGCAGTGTTTTGAAATCGGCCATCACTATATAAGTTGTTGTTTTTTTTGGCGCACTAAAAATATTCTTGCTTTATAATAATATTGAACCACTGTACTCACATGAACCGATTTAAATATGTTTTTAGTACATTAATGGATCTTGAGAGAGGAAGTGTCATTGCTCCCTATGGAGGCCTTACGGAGCCATCGGATTTCGACAAAAATATCTTAATTTGTGTTCCGAAGATTAATGAAGGTCTTACGGATTTGAAACGGCATGAGGGTAAGTAATAAATGACAGAATTTCCAATTTTGGGTGAACTAACCCTTTAAGGGTTAACTAATTTTCCATTTACATCTGCAACCTGAGAAATATTTACATCACAGACCTTGCGGTTCAAAAAATAGCATTGATTAATAATAGTTTAAATTATCAAATTTGCTTCAGTGACATCAGTAAACACATTCATTATGACAGCAGGTGAGGAGGTGGGTGGGTTACACAATCTCATTAACAGCTATAATGTCACAACATGCTGCAGGTTAGTAGCATTAGTTAGAAAGGTCTTTCCACAAATGCTTACAACATCCGAAGAATTAGGTACTCGATAGTGTTAAAAAATGACTAATTATAAAAGTCACAGGTCGACTTTAAATTTTAACTGGATGAGCTGCGTTCAATGCCACGATAAAATGACACCTGTGACTGCTCATTCTATATTAACATCCACTTTTAGTGAAAGAAATTTTTACTAATAATAAATATAACTATTTTATCATATTTGCTGGTGCTACTGTTTTATACAAGTTACTTGTGTCTGTGCGACACATTAATTTTAACGCAAGCTCTCATGGCTTACTACTTTAATTGATGTCTATGTGACTCTTTAGTAATTTTCTCATTAAGATCATGTGATATTCACTTATCACATATCAATTTGAAACCTCCAGGAGTTATGGGAAGAAAAGCATTTATGAAATGTCCATTTCATAGGCTCCATGTAGGGATGAAATATTACATAAGGACTATCCATTTTTCATCTTTGCTTAAATGCAGTCTTGTCCATACTTGAAGCTACAATCGTAAATTAAATCTTTGACTTCTGAAAGAGCCTTTTTACAATTAGAGATTGCAATCAAAACACACAGACACACACACACACATTAGTGGTTCAGAGGGAGTGATTCAGTGTGTTCATGAGGAAGTCGCTGGAAGAAACATTTTCCAAGCAATATTAGCAGTTCTGAGAACAATCAGTCATCATAATGTGCAATAATTCAATTGCATATTTTTGAAAAAGTCCAGAAACTGCCCACAATAAAGACGAATTGTTCAGCCAATAATAAATTACAAAATATTGCATACTTGGATGACAGCAAATGAACATAGCCATATGCAGAATTGCAGGCTACTTAATTTTAGAAATATTCACTATCTTTTGGGTCAGTATTTATTTATATATATATATATATATATATATATATATATATATATATATATATATATATATATATATATATATATATATATATATATATATATATATATATAAATATATATATATATATATAATTTTTTTTTTTTTTTTTTAAGATATTAAAAGTTTTATTCAGCAATGACACATTAAATTGATCAAAATTGACAACAGACTTTTACATTGTTACAAAAAAAAAAAAAGTATTTCGATCAAATGCTGTTCTTTGGAACTTATTCATCAGCATTGATAATAAGAAATGCTTCTTTAGCATCAAATCAGAATATTAGAATGATTTATGAAGGATCATGTGAGACTAAAGACTAAAGGATTAATGTCTGCTGAAAATGCAGCTTCGCCATTACAGGAATGTATTATATTTTAAAATGAGAATAGAAAATTATTTCAAATTGTAAAAATACTTCACAATATTACTGTTTTACTTAATTTTTGGTCAAATAAAATCAGCCTTGGCAAGTACACAAAAAATGTCTTTCAAAAAGATCTACCCAGACTTTTGAACAGTAATGTAAATACATTCGTTTTTCATAAAACATAATTATTTAACAACACTACTGCAGTTTATACACCACTGCATTAAATGTTTAGTTCTCCACCACTTATGACTGTGTTGGCCGTTAAGCAGGAACACTCAATGCTATATTTTGAACTCTGAGAGACCTTCAGTGGAATGGATAAATGAGGGGAAGATTTCTATGAATCTGGAATACAAATCTAGACAGGAAAGGGCTGCTGGTGGACAGTGGTGAGGAGAGGAAGAGAGAGTGATTGAAAAGGTATTAGAAGAGAGGAAATCGTTCAAAACCATGACCATTATACTGTATTATGCGACAGAGGGTCGTTTAAAGTTGCTTATAGGCCTTGACTCTGCCATTGTTATGGAAATGTATAGTTCAGGCATCCTTGGCATGAAAAAGCTATGCAATCAAGTGTCAGAAGCACTTTGTTAGGGTCCAATATGATGATAATTTAGTTGCAAATAGCTTTCATTCAGGATTTATTACTTTATCTGACTTGACATTCACATGGAAGTGTATGTATACTATAGTATAACTTCTTTTACATTTTGTAGTCTCTAAGGATAGGAAATTAAATGTCTCACAATGAATGAATGTCTTTCTTTACTTCCCTTAAAATAATTCCTCATCTTTTTCTCGATGTATATTTCCCCTGCAATTAGGGGTGGCTGATATGGACAAAATCTTATATCACAAAATGAGTAATCTTATTACTCTCCAGCTTACTGAAGGCAAGTACACAGTCAGTGATAAAATAAGAACAAAGAAACTAATTACAAGCAATAGCACAACAAAATACAATAGAACAAAGACACAAATGAAATGGACCAGAAAAACTTCAAGCACTAGAAATAGGAAACACTACTGCATAGTCTTCACTGTGTAGCATGTATATACATTTGCTGTAAGTTACAAAAGTAATTCAGTCAAGAGCACTCAGAGATGCTATGAGCAGCAGCTTTGTGTGTGCGCATCTTTCACACAACACTCAGAAACCATATCTCAGACAGCACGCACATATAACAAATGAGTTCTCTTTCACTGCTTATTGCACTTCAGTGGTTTAAAATCACTTGTTTTAAAACTGCAATGCTTAAAAATGCATGCAAATGATAAGCTTTCATGACCATGCAGCACAGCAACGTCATTGTGATCATTGATGTCCAAAATCTCTACCAGTTGACAAATTTCTACTGGTTAATCATGTATACCGGTATATCGCCCATCCCTTCCTGCAATAAATACTTATACGGGCTGATATAATCAGTAATAATTATAGTTTTAGCACAATGTCATGAACATTGTCTATATAGCAACATCCCATGTTGTTACTAATTAGCCATTTTCTCTGAATTCAATGTGTTTGCTACATAATTGAAGTTGCTCCCACAAGACACACCAGCAACAACAAATGAAAGCTTTCCCAGCACCAGTAGCAACTAACACATTTTACTTTATAAATGTCAACCAGTTATCTTCCAATAGCAGGAGAATATCGTAGCAATTTCAAAACGGCAGCATGGGGTTGAATTCAATTAATTTGGCCATGGCAAACATTTCATTAGATAGTTAGCAGGTGGACACGCAGATGCAAGGTAATTTAGCTACAGTTAGTGTGAAATTGAGAAGGTCTGCGAGCCAGATTTATTTCCATTAGAAAAGGACCCACTGAGAGCTGGGTATCAGTATGTCTGATAACAGCTGATCGAAATTCTCCACCATAAACAGAGAGGATTGTTTTCTTTTGAAGATATTGAGTCTGAAGATTTCTCTAAAGTTGCTTGGCATCCAGCATAGTTTGTTTAAAGGACCATGAATATGGTCAGACAGTGTGTGAAGCCAAGATATCACAGAAAATAATCAGAAAAAGCCAAAACCTATCTTCAGTATAAAACCAATATAACACATTGTCACCGTGCAAATTAGCTTGATCTAACCAGATGTTTTGAATTCTCTTTAAAGGCCTTTTTAAATACTGTTAATCAGGAAGGGATGATGTGGTAGTGATAAAGTTGAAATATCACAACTTCATCCCAGACAGACATTAAAAAAATAGCATATCATAAAGATTTATTATCTGACAAATGACCGCGTATTCTTGGGTGCTATAGATTTTATTATTATATTATAACTCTGTATAGATTACTCAGAAAATTACCATATAACAGTTTTTCTCAATCGATTTGACACAATTCAAAACAATTAAAATGGTGATCTGAACACTTTTTGTAATTGTCCTAAACAGAGTAAGTTTTCATTAATTTCAACAAATTATAAATCATATGCATAATTTTCTCAAAACATTGTGTAGAAAATTCTCAAATGTGTTCAACAATTGTTAACTATAAAAACTATTTTCAAAAGTAGCATTGTTATACAAATGTAAAGAAAAAAGAATAAAAATAAGCATGAAAAGGGAAAAAGAAAGAGGTGTAAGAGTTAAAGGTGGTGGAGAAAGTTGAGGAATAGGTGGAATGACAGGGAGAGGAAGAGTGGAATAGGTAGAAAGAGATGAGGGAAGAGTAGGAGAGACTTTAAGAAAAGGAGAGGGCATTAGAACAGTAGAATGGGGAAAAGGAGAGGCTGAAGAGATGGGTAAAGTGGGGGACAATGGTAAGAGGTAATGGTAAAGGAAAGAATAAGAAGAGAAATTGTAAGAAGACATGAACAGAAAGAGGAGAGCAGAATGGAAGACACGTAGAAGGTACAGACTTTCAAAATAAATGGGAATCACCCTAATAAATCATGGCCTCTTCTTGAGAGAAGCTAGGAAACAGATCCAAAGTGTTACTATGGCATTCCACATTTATATTTATGAATATTGTACTATACTATGACTGCATATTCCTGGCCTCATAAGCTGTAAAGATAGCCTTGACAATCTATTTACTAATAGTCTGTTTGGTAGCTGGGGAACCTCTTCTGGGTGAACCAAAGCAAACCAGCAGATATGCCACCAGGCAGTCCGATGGACATAAGTCTCAAGGACCCCAAGTAGATTAAGCTTCTCTTGACCCGCCATCATGAAAGGAGGAAAACGAAAGTCCTGCAAGATAGTAAACATGTAATATTTGTGGTTACTTTAGGCACATACCCTGGTCTAGGGTGTAAAATTGATTTGACCCTACCTGGGTCAAACTCTAGGAAGGAGGAGGCAACTGACAGGGCCTGCAAACCTCCTACCTCTTGAGAGATGTAATGGCCAAGAGAAATGCCTTCTTTAGTGTAAGAAATTTCTCAGACACAGACACCAGGGGCTCAAAGGGTGCCAGGGACAACCATTCCAGTACCACAGCCAAATCCCAGGCCTGGACTCTCACATGAACTACCTCACAATGCCACGAAGGAAACGGGTTATCAAATGGTGAAGAATCTCCACTTTAGGGTGTAAAATTTCCCCATGGAGGGAGCTCTAGAGTTTAGGATTCTTTCAAGAACCTCGGCTTAGAGAGTTCAGGAGTTGTTCCCTCTCAGGGGCAAAACCCAAAGCTTCCACATCTCTGGCCAGGGGTGGTAGATTGTGCCCCTAGCTTGTGTTAGAATGTCCCTCCTGTTGGGAATCTCCCACGGATAGCTGTCCAGAAGAGACATTAGATGATGATAGCCTCTGAGATCTGGAAGATCTCTCTGAGTACTTCAGTGCTAAAAATACAACTATCATATCTCCAGGAAGTTTATGTTCCAAGAGAGATGATGCCCTCTCCACAGTCCTCGAGTAGAGTGGCCCTCTAAGATCGCGCCCCAGCATATGAGGGAAGCGTCTGTCGTAAACGTCTTGCGACAACAAGAGACCCCAGCACAGGTCCTTGGGACAGAAACCAAGGTTTCTTCCACATGACCAAGGAACAAAGGCATCTGCATGTAATCTTGATCATGCAAAATGTATTGCCCCTCTGGGAAAACCCATTGTTCTTGAGCCACCACTGCAAGGATTTCATGTACAAGAGGCCAAAAGTTATCATGTTGGATGCAGCTGTCATGAGTCCCAACAGCTTTTGAAACTGTTTCACAGTGACAGCTTGGCCTCGCCTGATTCTGCTCAATGCTGAGAGAATCGACTCTATACAAGCAGGAGACAGTCATACATGCATGGTAACCGAATCTCAAACTACTCCTAGAAAAATGGTCCTCTGAACTGGAAAAAGCAAGCTTTTCTTGGAATTCAGTCTTAGCCCCAAGCGCCTTATGCTGGCAAGGACAACATCTTGATGCCTAACCGCCATGTCCTGCGACTGGGCTAGTATTAACCAGTCTTCAATGTGTGCTCACCCTCAGAGACCTGAGCGTGGTTTTAGGACCTCTTCTTTGAAACCTTTCTCAAGAGAATGACGATCCTCAGATCCGTCTTCTACTGGGGAGGCTTAAGGTGAGAGAGTTGTCTCGACCCCTAAGCTCATTGATGGGGGACCTGAGAAGTAAAATTCTTCTTCTGTTGGTTTCTATGCAAGGAGCTAGAGGCTGTTGGCTGGGGCTCCTCCTTGGCAGCAGCCCCCTGGGACCTGGGAATCGTTTCCTTGGTGGGCTGGAGAGACAGGCATGCCCCTTGTCTTCATCCATGTACCTAAGCAGGTATGCATGGTACATCTGAAGGATGGCCATAGTGTGAAGGCATGCACCAGCCTGACCTGCTGCCATGTAAGCCTCGCTAACCAGCGATAATGTATTTCTACAGGGTTTGGTGGGCAGGGTTTTAAGGAACTATGCAGCCTGAGCGGAGAGATAGGATGCCAGCGTCTCTTCAACCATGGACATTTTCCCCAAAGCCATGCTCTTTCATCCCCACTATCGAGGTGTAATTCAAGATCATGGGGCTGTATATACTTGATGAGAACAGCTTATTCCAGGACCTCGACACCTTGGTGTGGATCCAATTTACACTCATCCAATTTACTCTTATAAAGGGCTTCAACGGCATGGACAGGGGAGGAAAGAGTACTGAAAAAAATATACTCAAGTAATGTAGTGTGAGTAGAGTCAAAAATTACTTGTCCAAAAAACGAATTATTTAAAAGTACTGAGTAGTGAGTACTGAGCTGTGGATTCTACCACCGGATTCTAATATACACTGTACACTGCAGTTTAAAAACTAAATCACATTATCTTTTGTTGTTTGTCAGAAAGAATGAAGTATATCTAGCATCCAGCTGTCACAATGAATGTCCAAAGGTGATGATGAGATGCAAAAAGATGAAAATAGTAGGTTGATTTAACAAATAAAACCTTGGTTGAAGATGCTGATCTTGAATTGAAATCATGAAATGAGTTTTAAGCTCCAAAAAAGAACATCAATCCATCATAAAAGTAATCCACATGACTCCAAAAGGTTAATAAATGCTTACTGAAGTGAAGAAATGGGTTTTTGCAAGAAACATATCAATATTTAAAACTTTATAAACTGTAATTACTGGCTTCCGGCAATGGCCGTACATGTGATCACGAGAGAGTCAAGTTTTGGTGGAAGGGTGACCTCTGACATGACGAATGACGTAAGCATAGTGTAAGTGAACACAGAAGCACAGATGATAGAGCAAAACAAAACGCCGGTCACTAAGTCTAAAACGAGAAGTTTTAAAGAACAATGTTTGAGGATATTGACAAGCTGGGCCTCCTCTGCAAGCTTCATGTGCAACCCCCATGATGTAAGCTGCTGTGCCACCTCAGCAGACATGAGACCTGGACCACAGGGGGCATGAACATGGCTGCTCTGATCAAAGAGGGCCAGGCAGAAGGGGAGCATTCTTAATGAGAGACGCTCACAATGCGCAGTCAGTCCCCTCGAGAGCTGTCTGCTCCCAAGCAGCTAACACAAAGATCTAAACTGCTTGATTGCCATAATTTTCTAATAATAATAGTGGCCTACTGGACAAACACCAAATAGGATGAACAGAAATGCAGAACGCTTGCTGAAGACACATAAGCTAATGCTGTTTGTTCTTAGTATCCTTTATAGCTTCTGCGGCTCACCATAGCGCATCAAGGGGTGACGTTACACCAATCAGGATTGGAATAGTTTGCACACTTGCTTCAGACACGATCACACTGAGGCGTTCCCTATAGCATCAGTGTCAACCACATTGTGGAGTTCCCTCAAAAGGGAACTTTGCAAGTACGTCAACTTATTCTACTAACTCTAATCCCGTATTTTACTAACCATAACCCTAACCCTAACAATCTACTAATACTCAACTAAAACCCTAATCAGTCCTTCCAGGATGACTAAAATGACTGAATTTGCAGTGGCTTTTCTCAAAATTTGCAGCAATATTTACAGCATGTTTTCATGGTTTCACAGAGATAATCGCCCCCAGTGGTGAAACGTTGAGATTTCGAAATGTTTCAAAACACATATGATGTAACGAAGCCTCATTTACTGGAATCACGTGACTTTGGCAGTTTGATACACGCTATGAACCACTGATTTGAAACAAAAGATTCGGAAAGCTGCAAAGCTTCTTGAAGCAGTGTTTTGAAATTGCCCATCACTAGATATTGTTAAATAAAGTCATTATTATTATTTTTTTTTTTTTTGGCGCACAAAAAGTATTCTCATTGCTTCATAACATTAAGGTTGAACCACTGCAGTCACATGAACTGTTTTAAATATGTCTTTAGTAGCTTTTGGGGCACTGAAAGGACGCCTCACTGAGCCATTGGATTTCATCAAAAATATCTTAAATTTTGTTCCGAAGATGAACGAAGGTCTTACAGGTGTGGAATGACATGAGGTTGAGTAATTAATGACAGAATTTTCATTTTTGGTTGAACTAACCCTTTAAGTTTTAAGGTGGCACCAGCCCCTGATTTGGCAATGCTGTGAGCCCCTGATTTGGCAGTGCTGTGAGGACTGACAGAAAAGCACTGAACTTGAGTTGAGATGCAGATAATAGCCTATTAACTTTTATTTTATTATTAATAAATATTAAAATTTATACTAGCGTGTGGAAATGGCTAATAAGCCAATAAGTGCTCCTCTGCAGCATCTACTACAGGGGTAATTTATTCTTTTTTATTTCTAAATAAGTGTCTGCTTTCCTACATCGTGAAACTTTTAGTTTTACAAATGGGGACAAACTATGAAGTATGAACACATAATGTTTTGGACATCACATTAAATATTGCCCAGTTTGAATGTTATTTTTAAAGTTTTGAAGTGCTGGGAAAAGTTGTGTGAAGCACTTAAAAGCACTCAAACATTAGACTGTTTCTGCCACATGTTATTTCAGTTAGTGTCACAATGTTTCTCATGGTTTCCAGATTACATGTGCACTGGGAAGAAACCGCTTGAATTCACCGCAGAATTAATAACATCACTGTGAAATCTTGTCAGAAGCATTTAGGTTAAATTTGTCGCAGAATTCTCTGTTAAACCACAAATATCAGATCAAATATCAGATATCATATCAGATCAAACAGTGTCCACAGCGTCACCGTTTGATCTGATATCTGTGGTTTAACAGGGACATCTGCAACGAATGTGAACGCTTCTCACAAGATTTCACAGGGATGAAATTAATTCTGCGGTGAATTCAAGCGTTTTCTTCTCAGCGCATGTGTAGAAACGTTGTCGCGTGAACTCCAGTCGCGACGCGTTGTCTTATTGGTTCGAGCTGCGCAGCGCAAACGAGTTGACTAAATGCATTTACGACATCACGGGATGTGTTGACTAAATGCACATATGACATCGCGGGATGTGTCTAAGCCCAAAATCTGCAGCAATTAAGAAAAAATGCAAGATCCTCCGATTACTGCGGAGTTTACTTGATTTTGCGATAAATACAGCAATTTCTCTTAATTGATTAACATTTGAACAAGGTTATAACAAATGTATGTCTGTATGCACCAGTTGTGAATCTGAGAGAACTTTTTTTTCTGGACATACAGAAATTCCACTAAATTAAACCAACCAACTTACACAGGTCTTTACACATTTAAATACCTCAATCAATCACTGAATTGTATGTATATATTTTTCTATGTCCCTGCTCTGTACCTCGTCCAGTACCAGTGGTGTAGTCTAGTTTTTTGTAGTGAGTATACTGTGAACCCCCCCCCCCCCCAACCCCCAACATATTATATTGTAATAATTAAGTTATAATAGGCCTTAACTTATTTTTTTTTTTTTTAAATGTATTTTTTGAAATATAAACATTTAAATGGTGGCTGCCAACTTGATGGATTTATTCAAACAGTCATTATATAGGCTATTGAAGAACATTAAAAATTATAATTAATATGTAATATGGTGCATACATTTGGCTAAATGCTCCTCTCAAGAGTTCATTTTTGGTCACGAGTTTATGGTCACTGAATATTGAAATTTGTTCTGATGTAACATTACAGGCATGAAAACGGGTCAGGGGTGAAAAAGGTGAGAAGGATATTACCCCTCTAGGGGGTTCCGGGCGCATGCTCCCCCGGAAGAAAAATTTAAATATTCCACATTTTAAAGCATCAATCTGATGCATTTTGAGATGCTTTTTTTGCCAACCTGGGGAGAGCTGGAGAAACTTAACTTCAGCCATGAGTCATAAATGATTATGGCCTCCTTACTAAGTATTATGCAAGCCATTTCATGCCAGCCTGTCACTGGGTCTAACATTTACAGTATATTTGGGGGAAGAACCTAACGCTATGATTGGTTGAACTCTTCTTCTTTTGCTGTTGCTTGATTTGAGGACTGCGCGTGCACAGAGGCGTCATCAGGTTTTTGCGTAGCTTAGAGTTACAAATCGTACCAGCGTACTTTGAAGTCAAAATGCGTATCCGCTACGTAAATTGTGTACAGGTTGGCAGGTCTACTTATTAGAACAGTGGACCTTCTGCCTTGTCAGTCCCCTCACCTCAAAATCTAACTTCTCAAAAACAGTAGTATTAGCTAATCATTTTCCACCGGAGCTTTAGCTAGCTGGCTAACGTTGTGTTCTCTCCTACTGTGTTCAATGACTCAATTCATCAAGCTGTAGCTAACGTTAGCTAAGTCTATGTCAACAGAGCTCCTGGGTAACTTATATACCAGAAAATATTAAAATTATTGAAACCATTCAGGGCTCAATGCTAAGGATTTTTTCTGCTGGCCCAGTTGGGCCAGTAGTTCAAATTTTTACTTGACCCGCCGAAATTTTCCGGGCCCCACAACAAAAAAATTTATAAAAGTAAAAGACAAGAAAATGGGCCTATAAAATAAGCATAGTTATGGTTTTCATTGTTTTTGATAAATTTAACTTCAATACATAAGGTTATGACACCAAAAGCTACTAGATTTATTTTAAATATTATTAGACAAATAAACAGTAAGTAGTAAAATAGTAACAAATAATCAAATTACGAGTAATAGCACAAATAAATACAACAGAACAAACATATAAATGAAATGGTGCTTTTCAAGTTTATGTAGGTTTAAACAGAAGATTTTCAGGTACAGAAATTGTAATCTAATGTATAACTATAGAATAGATAACTTTATTAAAGTTAATCAAGAGCAGTTACAGATGCATAAAAATGTTTTTAATGTTCAAAATATAAAACGTTAAATACTGTTATTTGAAATTTTTAAAAATGAAGACACTTTAAATGTGAAATTTAACCCGGCAGTAGGTGGCAGCGAATCACTGTTAATGAGCGAATCATTGAGATTCAACCGATTCATTCAAGCAGCTGATTCATTCAGGAAGTGTTGCTCAGAGACGCAAAACAATTCGGTGGACTTTGGAACTATTTTTGTTGGTGAAATACAGCGAAACAGACGATTTGGTGTCTAAAATGTAAGTCACTTGATATTAAGTTCTTGTTCATTAAATTGTATGCTGAATAAAATATCACATTTGTAATCATGCTAATATTTGGAGAAAAACGGAGCTCTTTGTGTAATATTGATTAACTTTATTAAATTATATATGAAATATATACAGGGCCATTTTTGCCCCTTATCTTGAATTTTGGGGGCATTTTAATAGACTAAATCACGCAGTGAAAGCGTACACTTTAACCGTAGGTAACAATAACTATGCTGTTTCTAGTAACATAAGACTGTTTTTGGAAAGTGAGGGACATACTCGATAATTTCAGATCATTAAATCAACAATTAGCCTACGATATTATAGACTATATATAACGCACACCCTACAGCACTGGCCCGATCGGGCAAGTGACCAGTGCGTCTGTCCCGAGCGTCGTTCACACTGGCCCCGGGCCATCGGGCAGTCCTGTCGAGCCCTGCCATCACTCACCAAATTCAGTCAGGTAAATCGCCGAGGCCAGGCGTGCTTTCATCTTCTGATGGTGGTCTGTGATGCAAGGCCCTTCGCGTTAATAAAATAATTTTATTTCGTTGTAAAATGGGCAGAATTTGAAATATGAAACTTTGTTTCATGTCAAAAGCAACAAACCACAAATCTTATTGTGATTTATTGGATGGTTACGTATCCTTGTGCTTTTTTAAGTGGGTATACGGAAATCCTTGATCTTTCCTAGTGGGTATACGGCGTATATCTGCGTATCACGTAGACTACACCACTGTCCAGTACCGACACTGGTTTCTGAGTGAATTGCATTGCATAACATTGCATAATTTTATTTTAAAAGGCTGATAAATTCATTGAATCTTTATTGTCAGTCTGTACCAGGATAAATCATAAAGATCCTCATCATCCAATACTGTCCTCCAGTGATGGTCTCAGCTGAACCGTTGGCTCCAGGGCATCCTGTGCCATCTTCTAAAATATAACACAGATGGATTGGGCCTGCGTGAACGTCTCAGATGAAGAGTCGGACTGTCTGCTTCTTGTATAATTGTTTTATCTGGTCAGTGGCATCTGGAAATGCATCCTTTCCAAAAACTGCTGCCTACTATTATGGAAATGCCAACTCTTCTCAAAGCTGTCGAGCATGACAAAAAAATTGGCTTTTAATCTGTTCGACTGTGAAGCATAAACAAAAGAGTTTCCTTGCAACAAAAATACCTAAAAGTTTTAGACTGCACAATAGTTTGGTGTTTCTAATGCGAATTGAGACCAATAGTGTATCCGGAACCTCAGGCTATTTCTGACTGCTTCCTGTTGATACTCTGGTGTCAACTTGAGCTGAAAATATGCAGGTGATATCCGTCCATAATAAATTTGCCAATCAGTATATTTTGGCTGATGATTAAATGCCAATTAATAATAAAGATGATCAATTTAATTGTTTGCTTTAACCCTTAAATGCATACCTCGGGTCTTTAGTGACCCGGGACGTCATTCACTACGGTCCTCCTCATTTATTTTTTAAAGTTAGACGTCAACCTTCTTGGTATTCCTCAATCGATTCATTAGAAAGAATTTAACATGAAAAAAATCATAAAATTATAAAAGAATGCCTATTTTTGAATTAATTTTTTGTAAAAAATGTATAGGGTCGCTAACGACCCGAGGTGTGTATCAATGTATGTATATTTTTTTCTGCACAACAATAATTGAATCTTAGATGACGGAATAAGTGCAATTCACCTTTATTCCACAAGGTGGCAATGTCTGATACACAATGCTGAAGTGACGACTCATTTAGACAGAAAACGAAATAAGAAAAACATGAAATGGCTCAGCGATTTACTGCAGAGCAAGTACTGAACGCAATCAAATATGACTGTAACTGTTACTGGATGGATCTGGTGAAGCTGTTAGCGATTGAAATACTGATTTTGAAGATGTTGAAAATTATATAGTTCTGAGAATATGTTTGAGATCGCGAATAGGCTCATATTTGCGACCTCAAACATAAAACTTGCCTATTATTTGCTGAATTTACTGGGAAATGAGCTCTGACGAGGACAGTGATGATGGCATAAAACATCTGCTCAAACTGAACCCTTTCAAGCTCCAAAAGGTAACAAAATATGCTTTATTTTATTTTTCTGTAATTGCTACTCTAATATCAGAGGAGTTTTATATTATCGCGACAGGTAGAGATCCATCAGTGTTAGATATAGATCCGGGTTGATAAAGACCCAAATATGTAAGAATGATTGGCGAAACAGTCATGCATTTAAGGGTTCATTTAAATATCAAAATATTAATTCTTAACTTTTTTTGTAATATGTCTTCGGTCAACTAGTCAGTTTTCTATTCATACAAGCATATATAGTGAAAAATTAGGTATACCATTCCTTATTTGGATGATAATATGTGATTGGAATTGAAAGTGCGCAATAATCACAGTTATCGTAAATTGCAACGGACCATCGATGATCTATATCTGATAACTTTGGGTAACAATTTTTTTTTTAGTTTGAATAAAGTGTAGCTCTTGAAGTAGAAATATGCCTTATTTTCCCTTTTCTAAGAGCCATGTTTTGAGACATTTTTCAGCCTAAGATGTGTAATCAACTTTAAAGGCCACCAGACGTCACATCATTTACTCTGTGGCCTCAAATTAAATTGCCCTGCAGTGCAGTCTATAATAGATAGTTATAGATGGGAAGACATGTTTCATTTCTGTTACCAATAAAGGTTCAGAAAACTGGGCCAGAAGCAAAGGTATTTGTTCGTCTCACAGGAAAAAAAAACAAAACAAAACAAACAAAAAAAAAAAAAAAAAAAAAACAATTCTGCCTGTTTGTTATTGCAATCTTGAAGCTTCTTCTAACAAGTGTTTCTTTCAGGGGTTGAAAGCACTCAACAAACGGACATATGAGAGTCGGTGAGTGAAAAGACTTATAGGCTTGGACTGTAGCATCATGCTTATTGCTGCATGTCTAGTGTGGCCAGTCAAGTACACTGACTGGCTCAGTGATTGCTTGGCATTGTTGCATAGCCACATTCTGTATACGTACTTAGCCTTGGTATGAAGACAAAACAAGCATTACGATTTGTTAACTATCAAATAGGTTTGCTGATACTTCCTTTAATTGTCTCCCATTTGCTCAGCTTACTGCCTGGAAGCACACTGTCTGCAGCTCTGGATTAGATTTTATTACAGCTGACTTGTGGGCAGAGCCAAATTCATCTCTTTTATTTGACACTTATATGAATATTGACATTATTAATATGCAGTAATCTTCACAGTCAGAGGCAATAATAGCAGCCCCTGTAAACAGACTATCACTGAGCAACCAGGACATGCTTGAAAAAACACAAAGCCTGCAGAGAACAATCCAGAGCTAGCTCTGTTCTGTAGCGTTGGGTGAGTACATATTCAATTTAGCAGCATGAAAAAAAAATCTTATTATTCATTACCAGTTAATGGATTTGGCATTATTTAGTACCAGTTAGTCAGACTCCATCAATGGCACTGTGCCTAATGTTTTTAATTTAAAAGAGTCATATCATACATTTTTATAATTATTTTCATCCCAATGTTCACTTATATTGTTAGTTATTTGCAATAAAGATTTTGCATAGCAGTGATATAGTTTAGTTTATGACAGTTTCCCTAGATCTCTCTTTCTCAATGAAATGGGGTATTCAGCTGGGTTGCTGTTAAATGGTTAGTTCACCCAAAAAGGAAAATTCTGTCATTAATTACTCACCCTCATGTTGTTCCACACCTGTAAGACCTTTGTTCATGTTCGGGACACAAATTAAGATATTTCTGATAAAGTGAGCTAGCAAACACTTTCAGATGACCAGAAAGCTATTAAAGACATATTTAAAACAGTTCATGTGACTATACAGTGGTTTAACCTAATGTTATGAAGCAACAAGAATACTTTTTGTGTGCAATAAATAAATAACTTTATTCAACAATATCTAGTGATGGGCGATTTCAAAACACTGCTTCATGAAGCTTTACAAATCTTTTGTTTTGAATCAGTGGTTTGTAGCGTGTATTAAACTGCCAAAGTCACATGATTTCAGTAAATGAGGCTTCGTTATGTCATAAGTGTTTCAAAATTTCAGTGGTTCACCACTAGGGGCTGTGACTTTGGCAGTTTGATACGCGCTCCGAACCACTTATTCGAAACAAAAGATTTGAAAAGCTTCGAAAATATCTTAATTTTTGTTCTGAAGATGACCGAAGGTCTTACGGGTGTGGAACGACATGAGGGTGTGTAATTAATGACAGGATTTTCATTTTTGGATGAACTAATCCTTTAAAACTCTTATGTAAATTCTGCAGAAGGATCTGCAGAGTTTTAGGTGCTACACACATTAAAAAAAGCAAAGCAAAAGTGTTGGCAGATTTTGCCCCATTTTACTATAGTTCTATTTGGATTTGGGAATAATATTGCATATCTTGCTTTCTCTAACTGGATGGGCCATATTTCTGAAAACTATAAAGGATGTTGAAAAGCAAATGTTGGGTTCAAATGTTGTGTTCAAATGTATTGATGGTGTGAGAAAGTAACAGAAGTTCAGAAAAAAAAATGTATTTGCAACCTGGTTTCAATGCATGATTATTTATTTATTTATTTATTACTAAGGTTGTTTTTACAAAGGAAATTTTCATTTATATGACCTCTTTAAAAAGTCCAATTTGTTAAAATGTGCAGGCCATGAATCTGGTGATTCAAAACCTGCTTAGATAGATTTTTAAAGGGATAGTACACCCTAAAAATAAAAATTCTCTCATCATTTACTCACTCTTATGTAGTTCCAAACTTATGTTACTTTTTTTCTTCTGCTGTACACAACAAGAAAACATTTTGAAGAATATTTCAGATGTTTGTCCAAAGTATGAAAGCCAATGCAAAACTTTCAAGCTCAAAAAAGAACATAAAGATACTGTAAAATGAATCCATATGACTTGATTTGTATGTGTTGGATATTAACCTTTCATATAATAGTCAAAACAAAACATTGATCAATAGACACATCAAAAGCAATATGAAACATCTCACGTGAAACTCCTTGGTTCCTACAGTATGATATTAGTACAGAATTTTTATTTTTGGATGAACTATTACTTTTAGCCTTATTCTACACATTTTCTGGCTGGACAAGGTGCTCAAAAACCCCTCGTCTCTTTTCAGATACTACTCTGATGTCCCACCCACCCTCTATCAACAAAACGTAACAGCCGCAGAGTCAGCAGTATGTTTTCCATTATTTAAAACCATTCACATTCCCTTTCTAACAGCGGGCAATTACTCTGACATGAATGAAATCACTTTCCAAAACACAGCAGTAGCAATCTATTCACTGCCATAATTTATGACTGTTTTCTGTGTGCATCTTCATTACAGGGCTTTCATACGGAAATGAAGAATGACAATGTTAATTTCAGCTGAAAAAAGAGATTAAAAAGGAGAACACCTTGCTGCCTAGACAACCACTTCCCAAGCTGCCTGTCAATAACATCTGACTCAGGTAGCATAGGTGCCTTAATACTTGTGACAGAAGACCAGTCCTGGGAACTCCACGTTTTAGACAAATGTTTAGTAGGGAGTGAAAAAGCAGCGGCATCTGTGGAATACACAAACAGGTTCCCGGGGAAAGTGTGTCAACATAGATTGAAATATAGTTTCAGGTTGGCGTCTGGAAAGGGAACACTGCTGGCAGCTCCTCAGTCTGCACACTGCTAGATCAGATACTGTCATTTACACAACCAAACCTGAGGGTCTTGGCACCATGTGCATTGCATCTTTATTTTTAAAGGGATAGTTAACCCAAATATTCTGTCATCATTTACTCACCCTCATGTCAGTCCAAATGATTTTCTTTCTTCTATAGAACACTAAATAAGAACGTTTAATCAGTTTTTGTCAATACGATGAAAGCCAATGGGTTAAAAACAATATTGGAGCCCACTAACTCTGATTGCATGGAGCAAAGCAAATTTTCTTTAAAGAAAAAGGTCATACTGTTTTAAAATGATATGAGGGTGAGTAAGTGACAGAATTTTCATTTTTGGGTGAATTATTCCTTTTAGACTTAACATTCAGTTTGAATAAAAGCATTCATACTGGTATATTCATTTAGAGCATGATGCATGATAGAATTATATTTGTACTTTTCTTCTCCTTTTATGTGAAGACTCAAAGTCAGACTTTAGTCAAGGTTATGTGTCACTATTGTCTGAATGACATATGGGCAAATTACCACCCACATTTCTACAGTACACATCAGTTTTCTCAGCATAGTCACACTAGGATGTGTCATGTAATTTAAAGGTTAAAAAAGGGTTTTTTTTTTTTTTTTTTTTTTTTGCATATTCAGTAAAGTGTCAGCCAAAAAATCATAATGTTTTTGTCCTCTATCTGTATGACTGTCCTCTGTCGATATTTTACTGTACATATGCTATACATAAATATAAAATACAACGACCAGGCATAACATAATGACCACTTTCCTAATATTGTGTTGGTCCCTCTTTTGCTGCCAAAACAGCCCTGATACGTGGAGTCACGGACTTCACAAGACCCCTGAAGGTGTGCTGTGGTATCTGACACCAAGATGTTAGCAGCAGATCCTTTGAGTCCTGTAAGTTGCGTAAATCAGACTTAAATAAGGGGTTATCCTTTTCTGAAACTTCCTTATCGTTGTGGAGAGCACGGTTCATGGTTGCATAGCAATGACAGACACCATGGGAGTGCAAGCGCTTTGGAAAGAAGGAGAAAGCGGCGCTTAAAATATTTAATCACGATTAATCGCATGATGGTCATGAGTTAACTCGTGATTAATCACAACTTAATCGCACATTTAAATCTGTAATCTTTACATTATTTCTGTAACAAAACAAAAAAAGCTCAACCAAACAGCTGATGATAGCTGTACAGGGTGGGTTTTATTTCTCATCTCCATAAATATATCTAGTAGTAGAGCTAATGCAAGGGCTTGAAATCAATTGGGGTTATCCTTTGCTTTTCAACATTGTAGGGTTATCCTTTGCTGAAACGTCCTCGTCATCGTGGAGAGCACAGTTCATTGTTGCAAAGCAACGACAGACGACATGGGAGCGCAAGTGCTTTGGAAAGAAGGAAAAAAAACGCGGCTGCGCTTTCCACGCATTTTTAGACACGACATGTAAATGGCCCCGGTCTTTAGAGAAGCAGTTAACACATTACTAACACGTTAATTTTGACATCCCTGATATATATATATATATATAACATTTCGAACAAAAAGCTGAGAAAATTGCGTTTTTGTCAAAGACTTTGTCCAGATCAGATTCGGATGATCAAAACATAGATCCATCAACACCCCCAAAGCTTGCACAGTCCTATACCTCTTTATGGGTTTGACATTTTGTTTGGTAATGTTAGGCAGTTTTGATTTATATAGTGTTGAATGTTTGATGATCACATTATAGCTTAGTTGTGCGTAAACAATTTCTATTTGCAGATCTTTTTCTTCACTTGCTTTTCCAGAGATGCTGTAGTATTCCAAGCGGCAACCTCCCCCAGTTTCTCTTGAAGCCGGTACGGAAGTGACTTAAACTGCAATTCATCGACTGGCTGCTAGGGACAGGCTCCAAAAGAGAGCAGAATCTCATTGACCCCCATGTTAAAATGCCCAACTTTACAACAGAAAAACAAAACAAAACAAACAAAAAAAAAAAAAAAAAAAAAAAAAAAAAAAATGTTTTCAGCCTGGTACAAATTGTGACAGCTAATTTTGCCCTTCATGACAACTCTGAGGGGGGTGAATTTTTTATAAATCATCTGTTTAAAGGGGTGGTTCATTGCGATTTCACTTTTTTTAACTTTAGTTAGTGTGTAATGTTGCTGCTTGAGCATAAGCAGTATCTGCAAAATTATGACGCTCAAAGTTCAACGCAAATGGAAATATTGTCTTTTAAATAATTCTCTGTTTAAGGACTAAAACAAACGGCTGGTAGGGACTACAACAAGCTTCTTCCTGAGTTGGTGACATCACTATCCCTAGAATTTAGGAATTTACATAAACCCTGCCCCTGAGAACATGCAACAAAGGGGGTGAGGCCATGTTACTGCATTACAGTATGTAACACAAATGCAATAGCATGTCATAAAGCAAGATGACAAAATGACAAGGTATAACCATAAATAAACTAAACTATAACTGTTCTATCTCCATGCAACAAATATTCTCTGGCCCTGTAGGCATACAACATGACAGAATATGCTAATCAATGACTTTAAGATAGTTAACTCCACCAGCTGCATAAATTCATCAACTAACCGTTCAGAAGCGTCCTGTTGCATTCAAAATGTTGTCACTTCTTCTTGAATCTCTCCAACATTGTCCGACTCTGTCTTGAACATAAAAGACTGAACAGTTTCTGACATTTTCAGTGAGCCTGTGTAAGGAAATGTGAGGCGCTGCTAAGTGCTAACATGAGCTCCTGAAGCTCCGCCCCCTTTTGAGAGCAGCAGCTCATTTGCATTTAAAGGGACACACACAAAAACGGAGCGTTTTTGCTCACCCTCAAAAAGTGACAAATTTAACATGGTATAAAAAATTATCTGTTGGGTATTTTGAGCTAAAACTTCACATACATACTCTGCGGACATCAGAGACTTATTTTACATCTTGTAAAAGTGGCATTATTCCACCCCTTTAAAGTATATTAAGCCTTAATGTTCTGCATAATTAAGGATGTGGCCACTTGAGTGACAGGTGGATTGCCACTGCTGTCTGTGAGCCGTCATGTTACCTCAGCTAATTTCAGCCGCTGAATCTGACATCTTTGCAGTGTTTGTGCTTTTTTTAATTTTTTTTTTTTTTTTTTTTATACAATTATCAAATAATATGGCTTGCTGTGCGGTTATACGGTTGAGACAGATGTGTGTCTGTGTACATGTGCACACATGTTGGTGAGATTTACTATGACAATGGCTGGAGAATGTCTCTCAAGACACCACAAACTCCAACAGCACTGCTTGGATATTATAACTAAAACTGCTGCACTATTTTGAAAATTATACTTTGGACGTGGGCTCATTTGTTTGTGAGAGTCAAATGTATACGATTATATACAGTTTTACAACATAAACAGTGCTCAGGTTGCATAATTTCTTGAAGTAAAAAAAAGTGCTATTTTTCAATGGACGCTCATGGACATTTTACCCAAGTGTGACGGATTGGATTCATCTTGTGATCGCTATTTCATTACAAAGGTATGAAGTTTGTTTTGATTTTGCGTGTTGTCATTTGCACACCCCACACAAATTACAATATTACTGTTGCTGGAGCATCTATATCTTAAAAAAAGATTGTAGCTTGACAGTAAACCTTTCAAATGATATCTTTATTAAAGGTGCCCTAGAACCCTTTTTCACAAGATGTAATATAAGTCTAAGGTGTCCCCTGAATGTGTCTGTGAAGTTTCAGCTCAAAATACCCCATAGATTTTTTTATTATTCAATTTTTTAACTGCCTATTTTGGGGCATAATTAAAAATGCACCGATTCTGTGCTTGTCCCCTTTAAATGCTCGCGCTCCCCGCCCCCAAGCTCGCAACTCTATAATGCATTGCAAAAAACAAAAGTTCACACAGCTAATATAACCCTCAAAATGGATCTTTACAAAGTGTTCGTCATGCAGCATATCAGATAATGTAAGTATGGTATTTATTTGGTTGTTTACATTTGATTCTGAATGAGTTTGATAGTATGCTGCGGCTAACGGGGCTAAAGCTAACATTACACACTGTTGGAGAGATTTATCAAGAATGTGTTTATGAATTATACAGACTGCAAGTGTTTAATAATGAAAATAATTACATGGCTCTGGTCTCCATGAATACAGTAAGAAAAATGGTGACTTTAACCACATTTAACAGTAAATTAGCAACAAGCTAATGAAACATTTAGAAAGACAATTTTCAAATATCACTAAAAATATCATGATATCATGGATCATGTCAGTTATTATTGCTCCATCTGCCATTTTTCACTATTGTTCTTGCTTGCTTACCTGCATAAAGTCTGTTGATTCGGTTGTGCAGCTCCAGATGTTAATATTGGCTTGTCTAATGCCTTGAACATGGTCTGGCATAAAGGTTCCGACTGTTGCATCACAGTCGGTGTTATGTTGAGATTCGCCTGTTCTTCAGAGGTCTTTTGCACAAATCAAATTTACATAAGAAGGAGGAAACAATGGAGTTTGAGACTCACTGTATGTCATTTCCATGTACAGAACACTAATTATTTAACTATGCCGAGGTAAATTAAATTTTCAATTCTAGGGCACCTTTAATATTTTAGATAGTGTCTAAGATAGATAGATAGCTTCTTTAGCCTGCTAACATGATCACGTCGCCCTAGTCAGGTGTGGTTTCAGCAACCAGGCACCTCGATGATGTGCTGCCAAAATGGCAACAGCCACTTTTTCGCTTCAAAAATGCTCTTCAGAAATCTACGGGTGACGTCACGGACACTACGTCCATATTTTTTTTTACATTTTCTATGTAGTATTCCAGAAGATCCATAACAGCGTATCTACACTGTGTGCAGAATTATTAGGCAAGTTGGTTTTCTGATCATATTTTTTTTTCCAAGCACATTTTACCAATTCCAATCCACATCAATCTTAATAACTACTATTAATGTTGTTTTTAATCATTTATAAGTGATATATAATTGTTCAATGAAAAATGCCTTATATTCAGGTGTGCAGAATTATTAGGCAGGTTTTCTTTTACAGGTAAAATGAGTCAAAAAAGAGATTTAACTCAGACTGAAAGTCAGAAATGATTAAATACTCAAGAGAAGGACGCAATACTAATGCAATACTAGAAATTGCAAAGTTAAAGCATGACCAAGGGACAGCAAAATGCTCATTGGGTCAGCAGGGTCATACAAAAACAGGTGGAGAAGAAAAAACGCATGTTAACTGCAAAATAATTAAGAATTAAGGTGAAGAATTAAGTGTGAAACCAACAGGAACCCTTTAGTCTCCAGCGCCACCATTTTCCAGAACTGCAACCTACCTGGAGTCTCCAGAAGTACAAGGTGTCAGGATCTCAGAGGCTTAGGTTAGCTAAAGAATCCTAAAAAATGACCCCCACTTATTAAGAATCACAAGCTGAAGTGTTATAAAATACACGAAAACTGGGTTTTTATAGGCCTTATAGACAGACAGCTTGAGAGTGACTCTTGAAGGACCAGCACCACATCCTCTTGTACCACTGTTTGAAGAATTTATCTTCCAGAATCTGGCAGTAAGTTTTGGAAGATCATTTTTAGTCCATCTCTGCAAGACGGACATTTTAGGATAAGAGATGGACTAAAGTTGGAATTGGTAAAATGTGCTTGGAAAAAAATATATGATCAGAAAACCAACTTGCCTAATAATTCTGCACACAGTGTATACTACCATATACTATCTATATATCATATACTACTATACTACCTTATAACAGTGAAAACATAGATTGCTGGAAAAAATTGCCAGTCAATGACAGGGAAGTGTTGTGTCATAAATGACGTAAAATCTTGTCAATGGCAGAGAAAGAGTTAAAATCTTTTCACCAGTATCAGAGTATATGCCTAATGGTGATGCATTTGGTTGCATTATATTTTGTGATTCCACTGGAACAGAGAGCATTTGGTTGAGTGAAGGAAAATTGCATGTGCATGGCAGCAGGGCAATGCTCCATGCCAAACACTGTAGGAGCCACTGTAGGAGTAAACGTTACCCTTAACAGGCCCATCCAGTCTGAAACAAAGCCATTGTGTGTTTTTCTAGCACTGAGGCTCAAACCCAGATGAGACGGGATAATTTGCTGCACCATCTGAGCATTTCAGTCTGTTTGCATGGTGTTGCAGACATGA
This sequence comes from Chanodichthys erythropterus, assembly GCF_024489055.1. Classification (NCBI taxonomy): domain Eukaryota; kingdom Metazoa; phylum Chordata; class Actinopteri; order Cypriniformes; family Xenocyprididae; genus Chanodichthys; species Chanodichthys erythropterus. The sequence goes on from NC_090229.1 coordinate 25,289,737, forward strand.
CAGATAGTCGACCAGCCTCATCACAGGAACCACTCTCACGTAAAAAGCGATGACAAACCACCCTAAACATTGGGTTATAAATATCATATTTCATCCCTTTCAACATTCAGGCACCAGTCTCCTCTCATATAAACAACATCAAACTCGATTTGCTGCCTTTTCTGACTCTAACTAATGCAATTGGATATTTTGCCCTTATTTAATTTTCAGGGAAAGTAAATCTCCAGGCCCCTCAAATGGCCAAGTTCATGTTTCTTTGTCTCTTTTCAGAACAATTATCTTCTCATCTGATCCTCAGAGAGCCTGTGGCAGGATGATACAGATATCTCAACTGCAATCATGTCATATAACGTTAGCTGGTCAATATTTGTTTTCCAGAACTTCCCAAGCAATTATTGTTACCAGAAATGAGTGACATATATTTAAGTTGTCAGTGTATAAATATATACAGTTCTCCATATCCCAAGCAGAATTTGCAAAATGTTTATTGAAAATACAATTTTATTTTTTATTGTAACTGCAAAAATGCTATTTGTCATAACAGATATTTTTCATATATTTCACAAGACAGAATAACTTAAAAGACACAAATTACTGTATCTGGTTCAAAGATTTATATACTTTTATTTGTGCTGCTTCCTTGAGCATCAATAGCCACTTTCTCACATTAAACTGGTAAATTACTGTGGATTGACTTTTCTGATAAAATACACCATGTCTGCTGTTCACACAAGCATTGGCTTTCTGTCTTTTTACTTTTAAGATATTTTTCACACATCAGCACCAAAATACCTGTAAATTGTGATGTCAATAATCGGAAATGAGCTTTATAAGCTGCATTGTTTTTTTTTTTGTTTTTTTTTATCTGCTCGAATGAGAAAAAGCACTTTGGTTTCACAGTCCAATTTGACAACATTTTTTTAAACGTCTAAATGATAGGCCTAAAAGGTTGATCACACAGGATGCATTTTTGTTTTTTGATACTCCATACAATAGTAGCCTATAACCGAACAGCTGAATGGAAAAGCTGTGCTTTTGTGCAAGATGCTGGTAAAGCAGTGAGACGTGACACAAGGGTTAAAGACACCCATCCAGTGGATGCTTACATAGAAAAAGAAATAAAAATCAGCGTTGTGGAACACAAAAACATGTTCTGTGTGAACCAGGGCTTACTGTGAACAGCATGGAGTAATCACATCACCTCCATCAGAACTTTTAGATTGCCCTCCTCACATTTCCAGGGTTTTCTGAAGCGGAAGTCGTCATAGATGGGTACATTTCTATAGTGGTGAACAGGAGGAGACAGCGAATATGATTTTTGCATTCCCTTTAATAGCAAAATACGACTTTCCAAAAAAAGGAGAAAAAAAAATAGAGGGAGATTGATTACGGCTGTCGAATGAAAGAAAGATATCATCTTTACTGTCTCTCCCTCAGCTGTTGTAGAAACACCCTCATGGCAGTGTTAATTAATGATAATTTAATGCCAACGTAATATAACACAACGTGTTATCCACCTTATTTTTAAGTTAAGAGGTGCGGTTATTTGTAAAAGTGTCTGGCTTCTGGTATCTTCAGCTTCCAGTTATTTTTAGTTGTACAAAATAGCTTGTTATGTTCCATGATATTGCAAACTGGTATTTCTTATTATTTTAATGTATTGTTGTAACAAACAAACTGGTTTATAGGTTTCACGCAAATAGTTTTACTGCTTATTGCGCTATGCTATCCTTCTATAGTTATTTACAAATAGCGACGAATGTCCTGCACATTCATAGAAAATAGTAGACTACCACATTGTAAAATAAGGTGGATAAATGTACACTATTTCTAAACTGATTCTGTAAGGGGTAGAATCATACAGCATGTCTGCAATATCTCTCTCTAAACCCAAGGTAGTAAATGGGAAGCTATTCTTGGTGTAGTCCTGAACTTTAATTTGATATCCATGCAAAAAGAAGATTCCCTGCATGGCCATACGATTTAAAATCAAGCTTCTGCTGAATTAAATTAGATTCGGCATGCTCAAATGGCCGATTGCTTCGAGACAACAGGGAGATTTCTTGGACTGTAACAAGGTGACGGCAGTCCAATTTGATTAAGTTTGACATTTGATTGATGTATGCTGTGCTGTTAAGCTTTCTGAAGCTCCTTGTCCTGCCTAACAAGAATGATTCTTCTCTTAGTGATGGTAGCTCACTGAGATGTACGTGTACATAGAGATGGATATCTAGACATTAATGGCTGGAGTTAAAAGTGTGTCCTTCTTTTAACAACTGTTCCTCTATGGCCAGAGTATATATAGACATCTGGGTCAGAGCTTTTTAAATGATGGGATGCTGCCCAGCAATGGGTTCAGATCAGTTATAATCTGTGAAAAAACACAATTCCAAAAGCAAATAATAAAACACATCTAACCATATTAGGCAGATGCCAACATGGCATTTTTATCTTCAAAAACTATAACTTTAAAGTGAAAGAAAATACAAACCAGACTACGTTGATTTTCAGAACATTAGTTTTTAACTAAATATTTTGTTCATTTATTAAACAACTTTAGTATAGTCTTGATGTCCAATATGTGCACCAATGAGCCAAAACATTATGACCACCTGCCTATTATACTGTTGGTCTTCTGCATGCTGCCAAAACAGCCCTGACTTGCAAAGGTATGGACTCTACAAGACCCCTGAAGGTGTCCTGTGGTATCTTGCACCAAGACGTTACCAGCAGATCCTTCAAGTCCTGTAGGTTATGAGGTGCAGCTGGCGTGGATCGAACTTGTTGGTCCAGCACAACCCACAGATGCTCAGCTGGATCTGGTGAATCTGGAGGCTAGGGCAACACCTTCAACTCATGTTCCTCAAACTATTCCTAAACAATGTGTGCAGTGTGGCAGTGTGCATTATTCTGCTGAAAGAGGCCACATCCACCAGGGAACACCAATGTCATGAAGGGGTGTACCTGCTCTGCAATGTTTAGGTACGGCACGTGTCAAATTGTCCACAAGAATGGCCGGACCCAGGGTTTCCCAGATCATTGCCCAGAGCATCCCACTTCCTCCACCGGCTTGTCGTCATCCCACAGTCCATCCTGGTGCCATCACTTCCCAAGGTAAATGGTGCACACATACACTGCTGTCCACATGATGTAAAAGCAAACTCATCAGACCAGGAAACCTTCTTCTACTGCTCCAAGGTCTAGTTCCAACTCCCATGTGCCCATTGTAGGCACTTTCAACGGTGGACAGGGGTCATCATAGGCACTCTGATTGGTCTGTGGCTACTCAGCCCCATACACAGCAGAGTGTGAAGCGCTGTGTGTTGTGACACATTCCTTCCATAACATCAATACAATTTTGAGTGACTTGTGCAATAGTAGACCTTCTGTTGGCTCAGACCAGACAGGATAGCCTTCATTGCATCAATGAGCCTTTGGCGCCCAACACCCTGTCGACGGTTTGTGTTTTGTCACTCCTCGGACCACTGTTGGTAAATTTTTACCACTGCTGACCAGAAGCAACCCACAAGCCTTGCTGTTTCAGAGACACTCTGACCCAGTTGGCTTGCCACATCAATGTGGCCCTTGTCAAATTCACTCAGATCTTTACTCCTGCCCATTTCTCCTACATAAAACACGTTTATTAAGAGAACTGATTGTTTGCTTACCATCTAATCTACTCAGACCTTAGCATGTGAGCTTGTTAGGAGATGATCTGGGGTCTGGATGCGAAACTAGTTGATAAATCATTGCTGTAGGGTTTGGGTGGAGTTAACAGTGTTTTAGTTATATAAAACAACACATCAGACATTGTCATTATAACTTGTCTGTGTTTGTTATAATTGCAGTGGGTTTGAACATGTTGCATTCAAAGGTCACTCCATAATGTTTCCAAGCTCTCAAATTTGCTTTTAAGACTAAATATCAATTTGAAATTTACCACCAGAGAACAAAATTAAATGTCCTTCACAGTACTAAAGGTATCTTTACATGCCATTTAAACTCTGAAAGGGAGCAATCAGAGGGGAATGGTACGGCTGCATGAGACAAATTGGTTTGTTTTGTTGGCTGGTACACTTGCTGAGTCCTGATTGGAATCCAAATCGCACCTGGGCCAGGCACAGATATGAACACAAATCTCACTATAAGAAGCTCATTGCTAGAAACATTTCATTTCTGATAGCAAGCTTCTTGACTGTCCATACAGGATGTGCCATGGGAGATTTGCTGTTTCACTTCCATACCACCATTTTTTAAATAGAATATATATTTACAGTATTAATGTAACATATACATTTTCATTTTAAGATGCAGATGGTGGAAGATCTGACCTTGAAAAGCTGATAAAATATTTAGAGAATATTTCAGTAAGGTTTTTCAAAAGCTGTATTTGAAGTGTACAATATGCAAGCACGGTACATGCTTATTGATTTAAGTATACCTGAGAAAGCCATGCATTCATTCTTTTTTCATTTTGAAATATTCACTGTGATTCACTGTGAGTATCTGATATTTCAGTTATTAATTTTCAGATATTTCATTAAAGTGCGGTTCTACCACACAACTAAAATGACGTTTGTATAGAACACTGAACCATATCATATTGACGTACTGACACCGTCTAAAACATATTTACATAACAGCAACTTTACAGACATACAAATGTTTACAACTCCTTAGTTAATCTAATATCGAATTCATAGAATTAATTGGTTGATTACGTTGAATTTGTGATAACTGATCATTGTTTTCAATCACATTTGTTTAATGCAGTTGACTTATTTACTTAATTTAAAATGATCTCATATAAAAGAACTACAAAATGTTAAAAAAGCATAAACTTTAAAACTGCATATTTCTGTAATTGTTTTACGACTGATTACACTAGTTTTTCTTTACACTGTATATATTTTTAAGAATGGTGAAAGAATTAGCAGCTCTAAAATATCTATTTAATTGCAACTAAAATGGTCATTGTACATTTTTTCCGGCTGTTGCATGTTATATATTCTTTTTGTACCCTAAAAGGTGGTTATGGTTAGATATGGGGGTAGGGTTAAGGGATTTCACGAAATTGCGCATTGCACTTTCTTACATTCATAATAATATATAATAGTAATTTATATATCTAAAGTCTTTGTTAAAATGTTGCTACAAAAATTGGTTTTAGTCAGAATACACTGTTACATTTGAATACCTGTCAAAAACTGCTATAGTTAGGGCATCTACTGGCCCATATTAACCAGCCAAACCTTGACCATTAGGCTAAAATGCTGAATCAGTCATACCTGACAGAAATAAGCCAATCAGTGTCATAATTTAGCAATCCATTCAACAAATTAAAGTAATTGAATTTTGTGTTTTTACTCAATAACTTGATTTACTAAAAAAAGTCTCTATATTTCAGTCAATATCCTGACATTTAAGTACCATGCAGTAATTCACGCACTGCACTGAGTGTAACTGCAATTAAACTGTCAACAGCTCTTTGAAAACTTCTAAGCACAGCAAATTTTTATTTATTTATTTATTTATTTATTTTTAGTGGGGGCTTTGACGCCCTTACTTCTACAGTCACACAGTCAAGAACCCATAGGCAATTCACATGGCCTTTTATGGTCTTTGAACATTGAATATTATATACAAAATGAAGAACATAAAAAAAAAATAAAAAAATCTATGAATGTAAATAATTTAATAATTTTAATACACACCATGTTTTTCCTTGCGCATACCCCCCAGTGCATCAGTTTTAGGTTCAGTAAATACTTACGAAGCCTAGACATTTGTGGATTTCTTTTATCATTGTATGTATTGTTTCTAAAAGAATTATAAAGAAAAACCCTAGAGAAAAAAATCTGGGGCCGTATTCACAAAACATTTTATCTTACCACTAAGAGTGCTTCTATAAGTTCTTAGCTAAGAGTTTTCTCTTAAAACCTATTCACAAAACTGCTGAGACAAACTTTTATTAAGGAATAGACTGAAGTCTGTTGGGGTTGACCTTGTTGCTATGGACTATGCCCACAGTGATTGGCTGATGGGGGAGGAGTCAGCGATTTAATCATAGAAATATTGTTCCTTAAAATAGGTTTTAAAATACATGTTATAATAAATGTTGCCTTATTCAAATAAAGTTATTAAAATGTAGGCTAAGTGTCACTAATTATTAATATACAGTTAATTGTCCACCTCTTGGATGTCTGCATCTCAAGAGAATGCAGAATTCAAGTGACAAATTATGTTTTATAAACAAAGTTTGGGAGGAACACATTTAAACGGTCTTTTTAATCAGCTCAAGAGGAGGAATATATAGCCTAGATGAGAGCCGACTCCCCTATAGTTACTTCGACAGTTTTCTGCATCCACCACCCCGCTCCTCACTTTGGCTCACTTTGGGCTAAATTCCAAGCTCGGAGCCCTCAATCCCCTTGGACAGCACACCAAATACACTTATTATTATTATTATTATTTTTTTTTTTTACTCTATTCAATCATTTATAAGTGTGAACTCATGAAAACCACTGCCACAGATAATCGGACAATATTTATTTATTTGTTAAAGATTTATTTTTGGCGTCTCATCATTTTGTAATCGTGGCTCCAATCAGTGGCCCTATATGTCGTACAGCGAGAGAGGTTCAAAGAAGGCCGTTTTCACGGTCTTGCGACCAAAGATAGCCTATGGTAATTTTCTGACATTGTCAGAAATTAAGCATGATCAACACACAGTGTGTTTGCTGCTACAACCTACGTCAGTGGTTCCCAAACTTTTTAGAGTGGAGTACCCCTTGAGGCATTTACCATCATTCTGTGTACCCCCTCTCTTCCACTTAGACTGCAACTTTTCCATTAAGGGACAATATTTGCCCCTAAATTGACTTGTTCCAGCACATTTATTATCTTTATAAATACTTTTACAACATGAATAGTTATAATTAATACTAATTACTACTAATAATAATTAATAATGTTTTACATTTTTTAAATCTATTGATCATGTCCAAGACGCATTCTTGACATTAAAACATCTTCTTTCCTGTTGCCAAACTTTCGTCTTTCTAGACCTACTTTCTCTTGAATATGATATGTGTCTACCTTTTATTCCACTATCCCACTCCTTCTGCCATTTCTTTCTTGTTTCATTTGCAATTAACCCTTTTACTTCTGCTTTACTCATTGACACTTTAATGTCAATTTGTGCATGTTTCAGAGGCTGTTTAGCCAGATTGTCTGCCTCCTCATTTCCTTCCACACCCATATGTGATGGTACCCACAGGAAATTTACCATAATTTCAGATTGTCTTATTCTAAATAGACTCTGCATCACTTCAAATATCATATCTTGTCTCGCTGTTGATATTCCACTTAATAAGCTATTTAAAACTGAAAGGAAGTCTGTACAAATTACTGTTCTTGTTGGCTGTACTTCTTCTATCCATTGGAGTACTAGAAATATTGCTATTATCTCTGTAGTAAAAACAGATATATGATCTGAAATTCTTTTTGATATTTTGACTTCGAATTGACGAATATAGACTGCTGATGCTGTTATTCCGGATAACATATACTATAATATGTTTTTTCAATGTATTTCTGCACTGCTATATTTGTTAATATATTTCTTTCTTTATGTTTTTCTTCATATAACTGAATGTCAACTACAGACATAGGGAAAAACCAAGGAGGAATTGCTGAAGTTGCCACAGAAGGGGAAATATTGATGTCACTAATTCCCATATTCTGTGCCACCTCATTAGCAGTCCAACAAAAGCTTGATAGTTTTTTATACTCATATTCCCAGCAATCCCTCAGAACTTTCTTAACTGGATGACTATCTAAGTGTCCCTTTACAGTAATCCAGTATCTCATCTTTAACTTGAGCCTTCGGATTTCTTGAGGCATTTCAACCATCTTGTACTGCTGTTATTGGAGATTATCTTATTGCTCCACAACATATTCACAGTGCTTGTGATTGAATTGCCTCGATCTTTAACAGTTGTGTTTCAGATGCAGAATTATATACCATACTAACATAAAAGTACATATGTACTTTTAAGAGACATTTACATTTGTCTACCATTTTCTGAATATGAATTCTAAAGTTCAGTTTTGAGTCCATCCACATCCCCAGAAATCGAATTACTGACACCTGCTCCAATTGTTGTCCATACATTTTTATATTCATTATTGGATTGATTTTTCTTTTTGTGAAACAGATCACCTGAGTTTTTGCTACAGAGAAACAGAAACCCCATTCATTAGCCCAATTTTCTACTTTTTTTAACAGCATTCTGCATACTTCTCCACATGTCCCACATTGCAGCTCCTTTTCCACAGCACACCATTATCTGCATACAAGGACATTCCCTGTGTCTATCTGAGTAAAAATATCATTAATCATAATATTAAACAGAATAAGACTGCTAACACTTCCTTGAGCTGTTCCATTCTCTATTGGATATATCTGAGAAAATGCAGAACCCATCCTAACTTGTATAGTTATTTTAAACAAGAAATTCTCAATCCAATTATACATTCTTCCATGTACCCCAGTTTGGGAATCATTTTATTAACTCCATGTCATCATATAACTCCAATACATCATATCTTTATTGGAAAGCATGTGTCTACTCTTCTTTGCTGCCATCTTGTTACTCTTAACTAGGTTAGGAGACCTCTGCAGCTCTCCTAAAAAATTTAGGAGCAGCATGCCTAGTCTTGACACTTAGGAACCTTTATGAATCATACTTATTCTTAAGCCTAGGAATAAGAGTAAAATGATCTCATTCTTAGAATTTTGACACACTTAAGACTAAAAAGTGGCTTTATACATACGTGCCCTCATTTTTATTGGTGAATGTGTCACATTTATGTTCAGTTAGTTTCATGATCACAGATTTTAAGTTTTGTTTTCATCAGTCACATCTGTTTCCATGGACACTAATCATCACAGCTGTACGTCATTTAGCTCATTACCATATGTATTTAGGTTACTCAACTTCACTCTGTGTTTGTCATTTGTTATTTGTGTACTCGTTAGTGTTTATTCTCACATGCACTCTGTTACTCCTGCTCAGTGCTGCCAATTTAGCAATTTTGTCTAGATTTAACAACTTCCCCACCCCTTTTGAGGCTTTTTTCAAAAGCCTAGCGACAAATCTAGCAGCTTGGATAAGCCTTATCTAGATTCCGTGACTCGCCCACTGATCTATATTTATATAGACTTGCCAGTATGATGTAATCTAGCGACATTTAGGCTACGTCTACACTAATCCGGATATATTTGAAAACGGAGTTTTCGTCTAAAAACGCTCCGCGTCCACACTATCATTTTCAAACGTTTTCCAGAAGTTGCTCATCCACACTGAAACGTATGAAAACGCTTACATCCCCCTACTGCGCATGAGTAAACCTTCGACCTGCGTCATTCCTGCTAGGCGTTTATTTACTTTCCGGCTCTTTGAAACTTTGAGGCAATGTCGAGGAAAGGCACTGAGTTTTTTAAATGGACCGACAGTGTGGTGGAGTAGTTGCTGCGAGTAACACAGGAGTATAAAGTGGCCAAAGCAAGCGAGAATGTAGACTGGGAGACGTGTCTTGGCTGAATTGGTCATATGACTGCATCACATGACTAAAAATGCGTCATCGTATTCAAAAGCCTCCGTTTTCTCTGCCTGCCTTCCTTCCTTGTGAATTAAACCCTGTTTCAGATCATTTCTTTTGTTCTGTCTGTTGTCTTACATAATTTAAATGATCTTTAACTGTGTTGCAAACTCCGATTTGCCATTATGACATATGTTGGGGTGTTATTTTTAATTTAATCAGCCAGCGTAATTTTATTTACACCTATTTTATCCTTTTATTTACAATATTTACAGTAGACATGTTTGGGCATGTAACCTTACCCTAAACCTAAAAAAGGACAAATATTTCAGGTGTTCGAGGCAAAACAATTGATTTGTGTGAGGAATGGACTCAAAAGCAATAACTGTCTCCATCCACAATCATGCTCAGATCCTGTGTGCACACATTCAAAAATTACTGCCAGAAGAAGTATTACATCAGCTTTGGTTGTGAAATAGCATTGGCTCTTGTGTGCCTTGTGATCGATTGTGTCAAGCTAAAGTTCAGGTGTATCTTTCAAATGAGGCATGACTGCATGTGTTCATGGAGCGGGATCATTTTCAGCAATTAAAACCTTAAAGGATTAGTTCACTTTCTAATTAAAATGTCCTGATAATTTACTCACCCTCATGTCATCCAAGATGTTCATATCTTTCTTTCTTCAGTCGAAAATAAATTAAGGTTTTTGATGAAAACATGCCAGGATTTTTCTCCATATAGTGGAATTCAATGGAGCCCAGATGGTTGAAGGTCAAAATTACAGTTTACAGCAATCCCAGACGAGAAATAAGGTGCTTATTTAGAGAAACCATTGCACATTTTCTATTTTTTTTTATTTTTATTTTATTTTATTTTATACGTTTTAACCATAAATGCTCATCTTGACCTAGCTATCTTCTTCTTCTCTATTTGAATTCCAGCAGTGTAGACACTGCTAAGTGTATTACTGCCCTCCACAGGTCAAAGTTTGAACTAAATTGTCATATACAATATGCTAGTGCAAGTATATAACAATTAGTTAGGGGGGGGGGGGGGTATTTATTTGTTGTTTTATTTAAAGAGCTATTTGAGTAGTCAATGAAGAAACATAAAGTACCTGATACATAAACCTTTGAAAATAAAATCATATTCTGGAGGTTTTTAATTGCTGGAGTCAAATAGACCCCAGTGGGGAACTGGCATAGCTGGTTTTTGAGGATAATAGGAGGGGTAATGTATTTCAAAATATCTATGAAAATATAAATCACTTCCACTTTTATCTATGAAAAGAATTAAATGCTTCTTGATCTGATGACCAAGGCAAACAACTGAAAGTGATGGAGTACTCTGCAGGTCGAAAAATGATAACGCAGAGGTTTTCTGACCAAGTGTCAATATGTGATGAGTTGGGAGTGAGAATGTGTTGATAAACCCATTGTTTAAAACTGTTGCATACACCCTTTTTGTGCCCTTGTCTATGTTACCACTAGTGGCATTTTGCTCTTTTTAGTCATTTGAACCGTTTCAACTGTTATCAACTTGATGGACTAAGTGGGATGGAAAAACGTGGCCTATCACTGCTAAAACATCTCTCAGCAAGCAAAGTGTGGTCATTTAACTGTCGCTGTGATGCCCTGTTCCTTCTTAAACCCTCAGTGTTGTGGGGTGAAGGGGATAGGAGATAGTCTTTGACCTAAGAGTGTGTGCATAAATTCAGATTTTAATGTGGGTTAACAGCACTACTGGGGCATTACAAACAGAGCAAAGCCTCTTACTCTTCTTGTCACGTGGGACTGATTCCCTTCTCCCTCTTATTTAATCTTGAACAAAAAGTCATTTGGGCTCCAGAGACAAAGCTTTGTGTTAAAGTGTAGCACTTTGAATCCTCCTTGAGGATTAATTAACGTGTGACCACAGTAAAATTGGAACGGGTTATCTGCCTCTGAAATAAAGCTTCCGCAATAGGGGCATTGTAATGTGGCTTCATAACTGGCAGAGCGAAATGCTTTCAAACATTGGGATATAGGAAATCTCTTGATGAATAAATATGTATGACTCATTGGAACTTGTCATTGACGGTAATGGAATAAAGAGATTACAGTTTTGATTTTGCATAAGTGGTCCTTACTTATGTAGCAGCATTAGTGTTGGCGGTACTGCATAAAGCAGACATCCAGATCTGATTGCAGAATAAACAGGAACAGACCAAACCAGAATAGAGATGAATAGCATATGAACTTCATGTGGAGTGCCTGTTAATACTGTTACTTATGATATAAATTTCATACTGTTCCATATTGTTGCAGGTGGATAAAGGAAAGAAAATATGAGATTTTGTTGACTATTTATCTCAACACTTTCTTTTTACTTTTTTTCTTTTTCTTGAATGATACAGGTGAAAGTTTCACGTCATTTGAATCAGTAGGCCTATATTATGAAGACAAATTCATTAGCAAAGGCCTCGATATATTGTATATCACAGCATAAGAAGTGAGTCAGTCAAATTCAGCAACCTCTCAGACAGATTAAATGAGCTCATTCAGTGAAAGATTTGCCAAAACTGATTCATTTCTTCTAGTTCAACTCCATAAAATTCATGTAGTGTATTAATATATTATTCATATATCAGCAGAGTCATTTCTAGCCTTTCATCAGTACTAAGGCAAAGGATCCTCATCAAACGTGTGTCCTTATTTTGATACTGTTTGTATAAATCATCTTTAATTTCAGTATCACATCATTGTAAGGAACCCCGCATCGGCCCAAAAACGGACTCCGACACGCCCGGGCGAAGGTTAGCGCGTGTATTCCTTTTCAGCGTCTCTGAATGTTCACTTAATTTCACTCGTTTAATCTGACTCCAATTTCAAATGATTATTACTCTTAGGTTGTGTTTCTAATTAGAAATTAATAATTTGCTATGCATTAATTTAGATATTCGATTATTCTGATTACCTTATATCTTCAATTATTTCGTTCACTGCAGTCCCGGTATCGCTTTAGAAGAGTTACTTCGGCCGACTTGAGTACTCTTCCCGGACACAAACTCGTCAGTTCTGACCTTAAACATTGGATGCAGGGTAAATATCTACCTTTAAGTTTGTAGCGCTCTGCTTACTCGTAACAAAAAGCATAGTTTTGATATATTTACGAAAACTGCAACTTATTTAAGGCAGTGATTGTCAGAAATCGAAATGGACTTAATTGATGTGCCATATGCTCCATCTACTAAACCTTCCGTATGAACGAGGGAGGCGTTGTCCTTTTGGAGTTAGGGCTAAGCGTTGCCCCTTGCTATTTCTCTGAGATCTTCTTCTCTAGGCGAGTTTTATTGCTTTATTGCAGGATGCTTGATCTCAGTTTTGGTTTAGCAGGAAAATCAAGCCTTACATCATTCACAAGCTGCAGGAGCAATAAATATCTGCTTCGTTGTTGACAAAGATTTGTTTCCTGGATTGTACATTAAAATAAACTTCATTCAGCACTTCTTTGTCTTTTAAAATACCCAGGTACTATCTTTGTTTGTAAGAAGACTCTGCAAATGATTGTGTGTGAGTGAACTGTCCGATTTATTTAACCCTCTGGGGTTCTTCATTTAGAAGTCACACTCGGGACCTTTGCGGTCAAAAGTGACCGAAGAACCCCAGAGGGTTAAACTGAATTGCAAACAATTTCAGACCTTTTTGCAAACCAGATTGACTGATTATTAGATCAAAAGAGTGATTCATTTGCAAATCTGGCATCGCTATTTTTAAATCTAAACAGCTGAAAACACAGACCTTGATTACTGAAATGTAATCAGAGGAAATTGTTCTCAGGGTGGTATAATTTCCATTGAAAGTACTATTTTACTGGGGCACAACAGTAAGCCTATTCCACTGGGACTGTATGCAAGCCAGTAAATGTCACTAGGAAGTGCTGAGACCACCAGACTTGGGAGCTCTGAGACCAGTGGGCTTGAGAGCACTGAGAATGGCAGGCTGTAGAATGCTAGGACCCATGGTGGGCCAAGCTCTACAGCCGCTGGAGCTTGAGTTGCATAGCTTCTCCCTAAAAATGTTTAGGGATTCTTGAGCGGTGATGGTGAGATCTTCCTCCACCTCTCCCATGGTGAAGGGGGAGCCACTCAACATGAGGTCATGCTCCACAAACTTGCAAATGGTTTCCATCTATAGAAAGTTGTGTTTTAAGTTGATCATTGAGACCACAGTATTCAAAAGTGATCAAGGAATTGTCCAGAAAATGAGTGGGATAGGTCCAGTCTAAAAATTCTCTGGTATGGTCTTCGAGGGAACGTTCACCCTGACAGAGAAAGATAAGGTGCATACCCACTAGTTAGTTCCAATTTTTGGTCAGTTGTTCTGTAACAAGGAAGGCCAATGAAGGTAGGCAGAGTTGGGGTACTAAGTGCAGGTATAAGTTTATTAAACAAAACAAAACAGAAAAGCGAACACGAGGAGCCAGAAAACAAGAGGACAAGAAAACAAGGATCCACCAAAAACAACTGACAAACTAACATAGCAAACACTGGGGCGTATATAGATAGGAGATAACAAGACAAACTAGACACAGGTGCAAAAGCAACCGAAAGAACTACAAAAGGACTACAAAACCAGGAAACAGGAACAGAACTGGCCAAAACAAAAAAATAAAAAGTCCACATGGGAAACATGATACGGTAAATATCAATAACATCATAAGGAGATTCCAAGAATGTAGTGTTAGGATATTTTCTGTTAACTTTATGAGAATATTCATCAAGTATAAATAACATCATAAGTAGGTTCTGGAAATTTTGTTCTCAGAACATTTTCTCTCGACATATGGCAAGGCAAGGCAAGGCAATTTTATTTGTATAGCACATTTCATACACAATGGTAATTCAAAGTGCTTTACATAAAAAAGAATAATAAAAATAGAACATAAGGAATAGAAATAACAGTAAAAACAAAGAATTTTGCTATCTGGATGGAAGAGCTAGGAAGTCTCAGGGAGTTTCATGTCGCCCATCAGAGTTGGATCTAAACAGATCCATTCATCAGAGCAGATCAGAATGGATCTTCCTCATCCAACAGGACTGCTACCTGTTAAGGCACTTCAAACTGATAAACATAGTTTCAATCTCCACTTTTGCCAAGACACCTCAAACTGCACCACACAGCCCTAATCCCCCTTCCGGAGATATCTTACCTATGGAACGCAGTTCAAATTTCCCCTTTGGAAAGTGTCCTGACTGTAATCCAGAGATATCTTAAGCATCCACTACAGCTTAAATTTCCCCATGGTTTGTCAAATTTACCAAATTTTAACCTAATCAATTTCTTCCTAAATCTCCCAGCTTTTTCAACCAGACAGCAATAATGCATTAAAAGTCAGAATAACAAGATGATACATAAAAGATATACAATACATTAAAAATGAAATAAAAACAGGAAAAGGAATTAAAAGAATAAAAAGATGATACGTATAAAATAAAGTGCAAACAGTTCGGACATAGCACAGTGCTCAATCAGCAAATGCATAGATAAAAAGATGTGTTTTGAGTCTGGATTTGAATGTGGCTACTGTTGGAGCACACCTGATCTCTTCTGGAAGCTGGTTCCAGCTGCGGCTGGCGTAACAGCTAAAAGCAGACTCTCCTTGCTTTGAGTGAACCCTGGGTATTTCTAAATGACTTGATCCTGATGATCTGAGTGATCTGTTAGGTTTATATTCTATGAGCATATCTGCAATGTATTGAGGTCCTAGGCCATTGAGTGATTTATAAACAAGTAACAGTACTTTAAAATCAATTCTAAATGCAACTGGAAGCCAGTGCAAGGACCTGAGGACTGGTGTGATGTGTTCATGTTTTCGGGTTCTGCTCAGAATCCTGGCAGCAGCGTTCTGTACGAGCTGCAGCTGTATTATGGTCTTTTTGGGAAGACCAGTGAGGAGCCCATTACAATAATCCACCCGGCTGGTGATAAAAGCATGAACAAGTTTCTCTAAGTCTTGACTGGAGACAAAGCATCTAATTCTTGCAATATTTTTCAGATGATAATACGCTGATTTAGTTATTGTCTTTACATGGCTACTGAAACTCAGGTCTGACTCCAAAATCACACCAAGATTCCTGACTTGATTTTTAGTTGTTTGACCCCTAGAGTGAAGGTACATGTTCACTTTGAAAACTTCATCTTTGTTTCCAAACGCAATGACTTCAGTTTTGTCTTTGTTTAACTGAAGGAAGTTTAGACACATCCAATTTTTAATTTCATCAATGCACTGGCACAGGGAGTCAATGGGGCTGTAGTCGTTATGTATAAGATACTTTCGATAAATGTTATTTACAGAACGTTTTATCTTAACATTAACATAACCTTTAAAATAGTGAAAGTTCTGGGAACATTCCCTGCTAGCTGGGGCACGTTCAAGCTCAAACCGGTGTGCAACGTTTTGCTACGGTTTCCGGGTTAAACAACATGTTTCCTGGAAACGGTGTGCAATGGCGTGAAACAGGTTTGAGATACGTTTTCTCTTGTTTGGTGAGTGTGTTAAAAATGTTAGCCCAATCAGCAGCAACATGTGTATAAACAAAGCGGTATTAAAGAGACAACTCGCACAATGGGTCCAAGTAAAGTGACTACTGTAGCATAAAAATACTATACATATTTATATATTTTGCTATTGTATTTTGGAGTGACACTTTCATAAAATTTTCTATACTCCTCTGATTTTATAATGGTAAATATTACGATATCATAGCAAAACAACAGTGATCAGCAAAAATGATAAGCCTAATACACACAATAAAAATAATCATATAGATCATAACACAGTCTCAGAGGTAAGAGGTGGATTATCCTTCACCTGAAATGTTTATCTTTTCATCCTGAAATGCAAGGCAAATTTTGGATCACAACAATTAGGATCACAACAAATTCCCTTCACTCGATTTGGATGTTCTCTTTTATTCTGGACGGTAAGGGCAGTGTGTAATGAGGCGGGACTCAGGATAGGATCCATATGCAAGTTTTTACTGAGAGATGTGTAGTACAGACAGGCAGGGGTCATACAGGAGCAGGCAGGGAATCAGGGCAGGCAGATATCATTCACAATCCAGTAACACAATAAACAGTCAAAGGGCAGGCAGCAGAGAATCATAACCGGGAAACAGACAGGATAAGTAACAGGCAGACAGACCAGATAAATGACACTCAGAATTGAAACCACAGTAAACAAGACCTCGTCCTGTGTGTGAGGAAGTGCATGGCTTAAATAGTCCAGGTAATGTGCTGCAGCTGGGTGTGGTGATTAATGATTGGTGGAGTGAGTGCAGGTGATTGCCAGGGAGGATTATGGGAAGTGTAGTCCAGGAATGACTGGAACCATGGCACAGTGACTGTAACATTGAGCGTATTTTGCAGTATTAAACACATATTTATACCAATTTCATCAGGCTCTGAAAATTCTTCAAAAAGAACACAAATAATGGACTTCTCAGCTGCCATGCTTGCAACGCTTGCGTCAACAGAACAGTTTGTTCAACCAGTGCCCAAGGAAGTCGATCGGAAGTTGAAGTCGGCCGCGTGCTGCCATCTTGTAGCAGAACTTCACTTGCGTTAGCATACCCATTGACTCCCATTCATTTTGGCGTCACTTTGACAGTGAATAACTTTACATCTGAGGCGTTTAAAGACTCCATTTGTCCATTATTTATTTCCAAAGATACACAACAATGTATAAAGGGCTCCATTACCTTCTATGTTACATTATGGCCCCGTAGAAACAGTTTTTGTAAAAATAAGCTAACGATTGCGTTATAACCACTCGACTCTCTGTCGCAAAGTAGAGAAATTACCGTATAGACATGAGGAGAAGCTCGCAGGCAATCGGGGAGATTATCTTAATATGGCGTACTGGCGTTACATTTTAAAATACTATACAAAATAATTAATCAGAATACTTACTCCTGCTCACTCACGCCAAAGAACTCCCCGCTCAAGCTCGCCGTCTCTGCAAGATTAACGATGGCAGTTTGCACACACAGCTACTAGAAGATTTACATCTGTCAGACAGGTTGCGGACGTCATCAAGCTTAGTGTGAGTCTGCGCGTCAGAAACGGAAGTACTAAAAATCGCTAAAAATGGGCTTCACTTGACTCAATTGAGTTCCAATGGGGTCGCTGTGTCCATTTCTTTTACTGTCTATGTGTTCAACGCACCACCGTTTCCATTAAAAAAAAAAAACGTTTTGTTGAGGCTGAACGCAGCCCTGGGTAGTAGTTCATAGTATTCATAAAAAAAAGTAGGATCAAAATGACCTACTATTTCTGGCAAGATTCTGAAATGCGCATCTGATAGACACTTTAATATCCCATGAGGCCATGGGAGAGGATTTGTGATTGACAGTGAAGCAATGCAACTAACTCTGGTAGGTCACATGACAATGAAAACAGGACGAGTGTAGTATGTCGAGATTATATTCATACTACATCCTATACAGAATACTTTTTTAATGATTGCCAAGTAATTATATATTTAAAAGAAGGTACATTCAGAGAGAATGTGATTTTGGAAGCAGCCATAGTTTGTGTGGGGCCGTTTCTGTGTATGTGTGTGTATTTTTGAGAAGCATGCTTCACTCTCTACAGTTCTGGAATTGCTTCCATTTGAAAACGTTTCATTAGCTGTGCATAGAGGGGAAGCTTTGATTTGACTTCCTGTTTCAACCCTTCTTTAATCTAGGCCCTTTCTAATATTTGTCTGATGGCGAATAACTTCCCCTGAAACATGGGACTAATCAGGCATGTCACTGTGCAGTGAAATTTGCTTTCAATCCATTTGTAATAGGCAGGATATTAGCAATGTCAGACAATCAAGGCTTCACGGGAGCCAGGTCTGAATGAATAGATCTGCTTTATTTGCTGCTGTTGTTTTTGTTTCCCATTGATTACGTTATTAGTGTTAGTATCCCATAAGCAATGTCGAGCTCATCTGGTAAACAAATAAAAGATCTCATTTGTGATGCAGTGAGGGATTTGATCCAGACAGACTAATGTGAGACCATTTGTTTCAGTCCCAATGTGAAATTAAATGCTGTTTTTAGCGCATCAAATCTCATTTGTGCAGTTCACAGACACGTTTTCTTTGCACTTTGGATCTTTTGGATTTGCGCGTGCACGCATTCATGGCTGTCAAATCAACGGACACAGATCAGACCCTTGGGTTGGTGTTTTTCTTCAGTGTTCACCGTGACATTATCCATTTGAGTGTTTTTTTGTAATGTTTCCTGTCAAATAAACACAGATATCAAATATGCAGTGTGACCAACTGCATATTCATCAGTCATCTTCTGCTTTTGAAACAGGTGGTGGAGTTGCATAAGCAGTGCTGTTTTCTTGCCGTGTCTACTCTGCGTACTGCTTATTTTACACCATGCAAAACCTCTCTAGGTTTTGTGATTTACACTCCAACCGCCCCCTTCCCTGGACTCTTATCCCTCAGGGATTGTTGTGATGGGGGGAAAAAAATCCATCATATTTCCATGCACTCCATACAAATCAATTCACCTTCTCGCAGTCAATCAGTATGCTTCCTTCAGGCTGCTCCAAAATCCCTCCTTTGATCTTCTTCCTTGAACACAGTCATTTTCCGAACACAGAAAGCTTCGTCAAGTGTCCACATCATACTTGGCTTGCTTCCTTTATGCTATGTCTTTTCCTTTCTCTTTGTCTCAACCTTTATAAAAGCCTGTCAAACCCTTCCATCATATCATGGCCCAAATCCACATGCGACTTTGTTCTCTTTCTCTCGCTCAATTTCTGCATTGCAGAGGGGTGTTGATGCTGATGTGTAGGGTGGTCAGCGGTGAAAGAGTCTGACTAGGATGTAAACTAAAGGGATTTGGTAGCTGGTGAGGAAAAACCAAATCCACGGACTGTGTGTGGTTCAGGCTGGTGTCAGCTTCATTCCCCAGAGGACATGCTTTCCATATGGAGCTCACGGCAGCAAGAGGTGCCCTCACAAGCCAAGTTCTATGCCCTCGAACTCTGCTCTGTTCTCTCAAGATAAAGGATGGTTCTCGTGGTAGCATTTCGCTTTCTGAAAGGAAGGGAGAACTGATAAAGGACATTCTTCTTTTTAAATAGAGGGAGAAGTCTACTTACTAAATTGTACAGTTCAGTCAAACATAAAGCACTATAGTTATTTAAAAAAAAAATAGGTCACCATTTACGCTTGTATGTGGGTTTTACAAATATTTAACGAATGAAAAGGATTTTAAAGAGCTTGTGACAAAACCTCCTAACTGTAAAGCGTTTTCTTTACTCAAAAAATGTTTATAAAGTTTAATGTTTTACATATTTAAAGAACGGAGAAGAGTCTGATATGTCCCGTCTAGTTGTAGCCAATATGCTATATAAGGATGTAACATAGCGTTTATTATCAAATTTAATATAACACAATTCGACTTGCTCTGTAACAAATAATAGATTAATAAGACCAAAGATTGCCCGTTCTATGTACTCAAATTGAATTATGTCTCGTGTTTAACCACTATAAGAGCCAGCGGCAAATCCCCGAGGCACTGGCCGAGATGAAGCTGTTCTCGGCGGTTACGGAAGCACTGAACGGCCGCTGACGCACTCGAGATCGCATCTCCGAAAACGTCAAAACAAATTGTAAAATAGGCGCTGTTATTAAATATGAGTCACATATTTCAGGTCTAAACAACTACATTCTCGCCTAAAAAACTATTAAACTACAGTTCGTGGTACAACAAGTAGTATTTGTAAAAATTACGGTTGATTTGATCGGCCGCCATGACGGTCACTTCAAGCGGAGTGATACAAACGGTGAAAAGGCAGTAGGAGTGCTGTTATCACTGAAATATCGCATGGCTATCAGCCAATCAGATTCGAGAACCAGACAGAACTGTTGTATAAATATATATATATTCAGATATATATATATATATATATATATATATATATATATATATATATATATATATATATATATATATATATATATATATATATATTCAGATATATATATATATATATATATATATATATATATATATATATATATATATATATATATATATATATATTTTTTTTTTTTTTTTTTTTTTTTTTTTTTGCATTGTGATTTAAGTTAGTGAGGCAAAATTCAATTAAATACAGCAGTGAACAAGCTGAAAATGATCAGACTGTTGAATCTGGTTGGCAGGCTCCCACGGGTGCTGTACTTCAGCCTGTTCACATAAAGGCTGTTTCTGTGCTTCTCTGCTCTCGCAATGTGGATTAGAAAATCTCTAAGGGTTTAAGTGAATATTTTCAACCTGCATAAAACCGTACTGTTCTGAACAGCACAATATTGCAAAGCTGTGCATAAAGTCTTTCTGCAGAGAAAGGACATTCATACATCAGTAATGAAATATAAACTCTCAGTGGAGCACTTATAAATGTGAATAATGTGCAGTATTTTGTGTACAGGTATGGGTGTTTCTTCAGCTAAGTGCACTTTTATGTCCTAGGGGTGGATTTTTATTAAAAATAATAGATTAACCTTTTTTCTTTTGGTTATAAGAATGTAATTTTAAAACGTCACATGTTCACATTTCAAATGCCTTTTATGCATGCTATACTGAATTTATTGTTTTACATACTGTACCAAACTTCATATTCAAATGAAAATACATTAAATAAAACAAGACATTAAACTATGCTAAACTAAATACATTTTTACCATCCCTCATTTGTGGCATCATTCCTAATCAAGCTGTAATTTTGTCAAATAATGTGAAAAGTGTGACATGCACACCAATATGCTGATAAATACAAAGTTCTGTCATGAAACTCTAGATAGTGCAGGGTAATAGGTCTTTTAATCAACCTGCTCGCAATCACATTGTTATCCATAGGGCACAGCTGATTGATTCCTGCTTTATAAGTAGCCAATGAGCTTGCATGCTCAACCTTCAAACACTTGGTTAGCATTGCAATGTGCTTTTAGAAACCCTCCATCTTCCCCTCCTCCACCTGTACAGATCTGCTATGGGTAATTCACATATGCTATATTCCAGTGCAAGTAAACCACACTTACAAGGCTGTATTAAAACAAACAAGCTAGAGTCTGAATCACTTGTAGTACACACCAACCCATTGGCCAAGGATAAAGTCAGATTCTCTTTTTTTCTGAAGAAGCCATGCAGACACATTCATTCCCTTTCTCAGCAAAACTGGTTATATAAATAACTCCGAGACTGTCCTTTTCGAGGGAACATCGATGCTGCGTCATTGCATTGATGCTATGGGAACAACAATACCCACGCCGCCATACTGAGAGGATGCCTGCATTACAGGTTGTAAAAAGTATACAAGCATGAAACTGTAAAAACAGAAAGGACTCAACACGAAAGAACCTGGGATCCTGGGGTTGAGCCCACATCCACACTATAGAACCTGATGGATGTGTGTGGAGAGGACCAGCCTGCCAAAGCACAAACATCTTTCAGAGGTGCTCCTCTCGCTAGCTCCCTTGAAGCAGCCACATTTTGGGTAGAATGGGCCCTGACACCTACACAGCTTGCCTTATAGGTGAGAGAAACCTCATCCAAAACCCAGTGGGATATAATCTGCTTGAAAGCAGCAGAACCTCGGTTGACCCCACAAAGTAGACTTCACAAGTTCACACTTACAAATAATCAGATAAAGTAAGTATGCCTATTTGGTCTGCTGTCCGGGGGAGGGCTCTGAGCTTGGAATGTGGCCCAAACCCAGAGTACTCCCCTGTATCTCTGGCTTGGATAGGAACCAGCAGATGATGAGGAGTCAGGGTGGTGGAGGGATGCAGAAAAAACTGTCCAAACATAATTGAGTTGGCTATATACAGTGGCATGAAAAAGTATGTGAACCCCTTGCAGAATCTGTGAAAATGAGAATTATTTTAATAAAATAAGAGGGATAATAAAAAATGCATGTTATTTTTTGTTTAGTACTGTCCTGAGTAAGATATTTTACATAAAAGATGTTTGCATTTAGTTTACAAGACAAAACAATAGTTGAATTTATTAAAATAACCCCATTCATAAGTATGTGAACCATTGATTCTCAATACTGTGTGTGGTTACTTGTACTTATTTTGTTCTGCCGGGAAACATGCAAGTATCTTCTGTTGGCTCTGAAGGGCAGTACTAAATGAAAAACAATGACATTTAAACAAAATAAGAAAAATTGTGACATCTTCATCCTGTTCAAAAGTTTTCACACCCCGACTCTTAATGCATAGTGTTTCCTTCTGGAGCATCAGTGAATGTTTGAACCTTTTTTAATAGTTGAGTCCCTCAGTTGTCCTCAGTATGAAAACACAGAAATCCTACATCTCAAAATCCTACAGTCACTGCTGGAAAGGGTTCAAATATGCAAAAATGCTTGAAAACTGAAGAATCTGCAGGAGCTGGAGGATTTTTCTGAAGAACAGATCTCAGTTTAACTGCTCAGGACAAACAAGAGACTCATGAAAAACCATCACAAAACAAAACAAAAAAACAGTCATGGATCATCAGGTAACCACACACAGTATTGAGAATCAATGGTTCACATACTTATGAATGGGGTTATTTTAATAAATTCAGCTATTGTTTTGTCTTATGAACTAAATGCAAACATCTTTTATGTAAAATATCTTACTCAGGACAGTACTAAACAAAAAATAACATGCATTTTTTATTATCCCTCTTATTTCTCATTTTCACAGATTCTGCAAGGGGTTCACATAATTTTTCATGCCACTGTATATATATACAGTACAGTCCAAAAGTTTGGAACCACTAAGATTTTTAATGTTTTTAAAAGAAGTTTCGTCTGCTCACCAAGGCTACATTTATTTAATTAAAAATACAGTAAAAAACAGTAATATTGTGAAATATTATTACAATTTAAAATAACTGTGTAATATTTAAATATATTTGACAAAGTAATTTATTCCTGTGATGCAAATCTGGATTTTCAGCATCGTTACTCCAGTCTTCAGTGTCACATGATCCTTCAGAAATCATTCTAATATGCTGATTTGCTGCTCAATAAACATTTATGATTATTTTCAATGTTGAAAACAGTTGTGTACTTTTTTTTTTTTTCAGGATTCTTTGATGAATAGAAAGTTCAAAAGAACAGCATTTATCTGAAATACAAAGCTTCTGTAGCATTATACACTACCGTTCAAAAGTTTGGGGTCAGTAAGAATTTTTTTTTTTATTTTTTTTTGGAAAAGAAATTAAAGAAATTAATACTTTTATTCAGCAAGGATGCATTAAATCAATCAAAAGTGGCAGTAAAGACATTTATAATGTTACAAAATATTAGATTTCAGATAAACACTGTTCTTTTGAACTTTCTATTCATCAAAGAATCCTGAAAAAAAAAAAAATATATATTGTACACAAATATTTTGTACAATTGTACACATTAAATGTTTCTTGAGCAGCAAATCAGCATATTAGAATGATTTCTGAAGGATCATGTGACACTGAAGACTGGAGTAATGATGCTGAAAATTCAGCTTTGCATCACAGGAATTAATTACTTTGTAAAATATATTCAAATAGAAAACAGTTATTTTAAATTGTAATAATATTTCACAATATTACTGTTTTTACTGTGTTTTTAATTAAATAAATGTAGCCTTGGTGAGCAGACGAAACTTCTTTTAAAAACATTAAAAATCTTAGTAGTTCCAAACTTTTGGACTGCACTGTATATATATATATATATATATATATATATATATATATATATATATATATATATATATATATATATATATATATATATATACGGGCATCCTTTCATGCAGATTGCGGAGATCATTTGAACTCCTAAACTTTGTTAATAAAACATCATAAAGAGTTGATCAGATTTACGCAACTGGACTGAGCAGTGGACATAAACCCTGAGGGCCCGGACTGGATCTTATTAAGCTTCTCCTGTTCCTGATTTTGGAAGGGAGAATACTTGAAGAACAACAGGGTGACATGGTGATGAAAGCACCTTTGGGATGTAATCTGGCCTAGGGTGCAATATCACTTTGACCAGTCCAGGACCAAATTCCAGGCAGGAGGATATGACTGAGAGGTCCTGCAAATCTCCTACACTTTTAAGAGAAGTAATTGCTATTAGCAGAGCTACCTTAATAGTGAGACATTTCTCTGAATCTAAGGTTTCGAAGGGATCATCTGACAACCCTTTTAATACAATAGAAAGATCCCATGAAGGAACCCGTGGTCTGTAGATAGGCTTCAGCCATCTAGCACCACATAGGAAATCCATGACAGCCCTCAGCCTATGAGTGAGACATCCATTGTGATAGTTTTGCAATGGCAACACGCCCCTAGAGAGGAACCCAGGGTAAGAAACCGGGGACTCCTTTAAATAAATAGGGTACAAAGCCTGTGCGAGACCTGAGCCGAGCATTCTTCCCTCGGAAAGAAAAGTCAAATGGGAGCAGAGCTTAAAACTTTAACTCAAGATAGTGCATGCATGTACACGTCAAGAAATTTAATTCACAGATCGCTCATGAACTGTTTGCTTGCCACACACATTGTGATACTCATCATAAGACATAGTAAGGAATGGCGGCACACATATTACATTTATTCATTCAGGTCGGAAGAAAGAACAAGAGAAAGGAGGAATACCCGTCTCAAGCTCCACTTAACCAACTTAAGCTGCAATCCCCATGATCAAAGTTGCCACTCCACCTCGGCAAATGCAGAACCCTAACCACGGGGTGCAGATCCGACTTTCATTCCTTGAGAAGAGAGCCAGATGGGAGCGAAGCCTCATAATGAACACAGTCAGCCCCATTGTGTGCTCCGCTCCCAAACACAACAAATAGAAATTGTATCCATTGCAATTGTATTGTATAGAATAGGGGCATGACGAACACAGATTTTTAGTCCAAACTCTTGATCTAAGAACAGACAGTTTGACTCAGAGTGACAGACAAGTGGCTTCTGAAGACAAGAAGCTGGTGATGCTCTTGCGCAGGTTTTATTTATAGACTTAGACATGCATGATGTCTGTCACCTGACTTCATCCTTGACCACTGGCTTGGCATGTACTACATGTGATTCAGACACCGGCTAACAATGGAGGTGTTGCCAAAGTATCAATGCAATGACGTGGTGTCGATGTTCTTCAAAAAGGAATGTAAGCATTCATGTATTTTACTCCGATTATTCTAATCTGTGAGTTGTGATGTTAAGTAAAGCATTAAACCCCCCAAAGTATTTCAAAAAGTAAGCAGAAAACTTGCACAGGCCCATTCTCCTCTCATATTTGAGGTTTCTACAACTGTACCATTTGTCCTTTGGTTGCACAAGCAGTAAACACATTTTGCTGCATGATTAATTGTTAAAAGATCACAATCTCGATTCAAAGTTCACCTACGTGATCTCATTCCTAAATCACAACAATTCGCTTGTGTCTATTAAACCTTTGACAAAATAACAGCAGAACATTTGAATCTGCACTGGCACTGCCGCTGACCCAGGGAGAGCAGTTGTTGTACTGTATATCTATGAAGCAGCTTCACAAACAGCTTTTTAACCACACAGTATCGTTATTTCTGTGTTACAAATATTCTTATTATCATTGTAATTGTATTGGGATAAAAGTTTATAGCGATATAGCAGTAGTGATCAAAATGGAGCAAATTACCTTTTGAAAGTATGGTGCTTCAAATAACGATTATATCTATTACATCGTTACGCCGTACGTTACGACAATGTTACAGTATATTGGTCTTTGAATCACTGTTTCAAGAGACTTGTTCAAAAAATGCTGATTCATATAGTAATAAAACAACTGAAGTATTTATCAGTGAGTCATTGAATCATTCATTAAAACTGATAATTAATTCAGATTAATCATTTTAAATAGACTGCAGCAATTAACATTTTGATAGAACTTCTAGTAAATTACATGTTATTTTGTTTAGTCGTCTGTTCAGAATCATGGGAGAATCGTTATCTCTGTTTGTGATTCTCTGTGCAGCTCTAGAAAACAGGTTAACATGTTTACATGACCCGACCCCACGCTTTGTGGTCATGTTGTAATTTTGTAAAGAATGTTAAGAACACACACATGGAAACGCACTCAATGGTATTTTGTTGTTTATATTTAGAATAAATTCTAGCTATGAAATTAGCCTAGAACAGACAAAGGTTTTCAACTTTTTTATTACAAAAAACATTTAACCCTTAAATGCATCATTCACTACCCTCCTCCTCCTCCTCCATTTTTTTAAAAAGTTAGACATCAACCTTCTTGGTATTCCTCAATCAATTCACTATAAAGAATATAACAAGAAAAAAAAAATATATATAAAAGAATTTATTTTTTTGTATTCATTTTTTGTAAAAATTGTATAGGGTCGCTAACGACCCGAGGTGTGTAACAGTGTACGTGTATTTTTTCTGCACATCAATAATTTAATTTTAGATGACAGAATAAGTGCAATTCACCTTTATTCCACAAAGTGGCAATGTCTACATACACAATGCTGAAGTGACGGCTCATTCAGACAGAAAACGAACTAATAGGAAAAACATGAAATGGCTCAGCGATTTACTGCAGAGCAAGTACTGAACGCAATCAAATATGACTGTAACTCTTACTGGATGGATCTGGTTAAGCTGTTAGCGATCGAAATATTGATTTTGAAGATGTTGAAAATTAAATAGTTTTGAGAATACATTTGAGATCGTGAATTGGATCATATTCGTGACCTCAAACATAAAACTAGCCTATTATTTGCTGAATTTACTGGGAAATGAGCTCTGACGAGGACAGTGATGATGGCATAAAACATCTGCTCAAACTGAGCCCTTTCAAACTCCAAAAGGTAACAAAATATGATTTATTTTATTCTTCTGTCATTTTTACTCTAATATCAGAGGAGTTTTATATTATCGCGACAGGTAGAGAACCTTCTGTGTTAGATATTGATCCGGGTCGATAAAGATCCGAATATGTAAGAATGATTGGCGAAACAGTCATGCATTTAAAGGCCACCTATTATGCCCCTTTTTACAAGATGTAATATTGGTCTTGGGTGTCCCCAGAATGTATTTGTGAAGTTTCAGCACAAAATACCCCACAGTTAATTTATTATAACCATTTGAAAATGTCATTTTTGGGGCCTGTTTTAAAAAGAGCTGTTTTGGTGTGTACCACCTTAAATATAAATGAGCTGCATATCCCTGCCCTGCCTTTGGATGAGAGCGTAACTTGCATACCTATGGCGATAAACAGTCGGTAGAAGCAGAATGGCTGAGAGTGAGATACCCGCTGTTTTGTATGGCATTCAGCCGTACATGTTTGAACCGGAATCAGACCCAGATGATGAAGAGACACACACACACACACACACACACACACACTGTGATAACGTTCGCGCAATTTTTTGAAACTACAAACACAAATACTGTGATAACGTTTGCTAAGTACGTTAAATACACACTATACAAACAAGGTTTAAATTATATACACAGACATTCTACGACGACGACAACAACTTTAGACGCATTTGTTATTGAATTGGCTGACATCGACTGAAATGACTATTTGCTCAAAAAACATTAAATACACTTAACGTTACTTCTTCTGGAGGTGACGTTGGATCGCGAACAGTAGGCAACGATCCACACTTGAGGATTAACTTTGAAGCAAGACCTGCTTTGAATTGACCCTCGTTCTCAAAACAGTCAGTCAAAAAATGATTCGCGCAAACATAAACGTATTTTGGAATTTTGAGTGGCTCTGATGTCGGAAGTAAGTGAAAACTACTATGTTCATTATTACATCCCACAACAGAACACTTATGTTTCTTAGGAGACATTACCGGCTGTCGTTGAAACAATGGAGGATGGTTGACAGATCACCGACGGCGGGGTCTATGCCAAAACCAGATTGTCAATCAAACCACGTGGGTGGGGCTTAGCGCAATCCTACGTCACAGTGAGAGCAATCTTAGAACAGGGCGTTCTGAGACAGTGCTTATGAATTATTGAGATTGTAAAAAAACTACTGGGTGGATTTTTCTCATTCTAGGGTGGTTTTGCTCACACACTGCCAACACACATTTATGGTCAAACACCATGTAAAAGTGACTTTTGCATAATAGGTGCCCTTTAAGGGTTAAACATCATTTCTCCCATAGAATACTAATAAGCATAATATTGGAGTTTTTGAGATATTTAAAAATTTGAGATTGTGTGTAAAATACACTACATTTTTTGTGCACTAGTTACATAAACTAGTGTGAGTGTGTTTCAGTCCATAGAAATGCCTCAGGCAATCCCTCCACACAACCCTCTGACATGTGTGATGTATGCCATCCACAGTGTCGTGATGATGCTCATGGTAATGAAATCACATTGCAAGTAGACTCTACACACATCATACACTGACAGGCCTGCATACTATGTGCCTCATACTGCCTTGGGTGCCACGACCAAAGGGTGAATAGGAACAGCCTGGACAGAACTAAAGGTTTTTGCCTGAAGTAGAACTATCCATATGTGCTCAGCATCCACAGAGCAACTAGAAACAGGGAAAAGTCAAAGAAAAGAATGACCAGAGGAGAGTCTTAAAAAAACTCTTAAGTTTTGTATAATGTAAAAGTACACTACCATAAAAGTTTGAGGTCAGTTTTTTTTTTTTTTTATTAATATATTAATATTTGTATTCAGCAAGGACGCATTAATTTGATAAAATGACAATTGCTGATGTATAATGTTACAAAAAACCATGAAAAAAAAAAAAAAAAAAAGTTTCCAGATAATAAAAAGCCTTGAGATTGCCAACTTTATCCTCATAATAATAAGAAATGTTTCTTGAGCAGCAAATCGCCATATTAGACTGATTTCTAAAGGACCATGTGACACTAAAGACTGTTTACATCATGTGATACTAAAGACCTTTTACATTTAATAAACAAAATATTAAAACAGTTATTTTAAAGTGTAATATTTCACAGTATTACTGGTTTTACTGTTTTATAATCAAATAAATGCAGCCTTGGTAAGCATAAGAAACTTCCTTAAAAACCATAAGAAACAAATCGTATCTACCCCTTTCTGTATATCCTTGTTGCTTTTCTTCTAACCTTCATTGACCTTGATAAAAAGCAGATTTAAGATTTCCTTATGCATCCTTCTCTGTTTGGCATCATAGATTCAATGAAATGGAAATAGCCCATGAACATGAAAATCTACTTGAGCTGACTTATAAACCCACTTTCTCTTACTTTGATAAAATTGTTTTCATCTATATTTTACAAAAGTGTTTTTTGTTTGTGCCCAATGGATATGACTATGATATGTATTTGATTATCACATGCTCAGTTGTACAACAATAAAACAAATAAAAGTGTAAAACAAACCTAACAGTTGTTCTAACTAACCTTTTTAGATATGTCCTAGAATTTGAACTACTTTTACTCAGAAAACCCAAGTTAAAATTACTTGACTTGTTTGAGTACCATTTTGTCAAAAAAAAAAAAAAAAAAAAAAAGAAACAGGCGAGGCAGGGCAATTTTTAATAGACTTTCTATTTCCTCCACTCCTGCCGTTATCTTTCTTTAGTTACATGCACTCATTTTTCAAAGTGATCTTGAATGTTGAATTATCAAATAAAAATTTTGGGAGAATGTCACATAAGTTGACTTCATAAATTCATGTTGATTTCCTAAAAATTTTCTCACCATTTGAGTTATTAGTGTTCCCTTTGGTTGTGCACTTGGAACTTCATTTATATTATAATAACTCTCTTCTAATTGATGCAACAATAATTTATAGTTATTTGTGGTTTCAAAGGAAGAGACTGTCATGATCACCGTTTGTTCCTGTCAGTTCCCGGACTACATCTCCCATCATCCTCTCTGCCACTCACCTGCACACACTTCACACTAATCACTTATCACCACACCCAGCTGCAGCTCATTACACGGACTATAAAAGACTCATACACACACCACCTCACTGCTAGGTCTTGTTTTCACTTGTGTTACACTTCCAAGCGTTTCTCCTGTCTCCCTGTCTGTTCCAGTTCCCGTTACTGATCCCCGTCTGGTTCTATTGTTCTGTGATTGATCGCTGCCTGCCTTTTGACTACTGCCTGTTATCTGACCACGATTCTGCCTGTCCCTCGCTGTTCCTGTTTGTTCCTGATTGACCCTGCCTGTATGACTACGCTCAACATTTAATAAAGCTTTGCATATGGATCTCACTCTGAGTCCCGCCTTCGTTACAGAAGACCTAGCCACATCAAGATCCAGCAGCTTTGTTGGGCGTCCTAGTCCCAGCATGGATCCTGCAATGCGCCTTGTAGGCCTTCATCAAGGTAACTGCACCCTGGAGGCACATATTCAGATATTCTTGGACATTTCTCATTTTTCTGATTTACCGGACTGTGCCCTGATTGACTTTTTTGCCCATGGACTAAACGAACCTCTTAAGGGGTATTTAATCGCTAATGGTCCCCGAGGGACGTTTATGGAATTCTTGGACTTTGCCCTGCTTACCGTTGGTTCACGTTTTACTGTGGGTGTCGCGGAGGAACGTGAAACCTCGTCTCCTCATGTAATGGCGGCTACCACAACAACACTAAGTCAAGTCTCCGCTGATCGCCCAGAGCAACGTCACGCCTTCGCTGATCGCCCAGAGCAACGTCACGCCTTCGCTGATCGCCCAGAGCAAAGTCACGTCGCCGCTGATCGCCCAGAGTCACGTCAGGTCTCTAGATCAGTCCGGGAGCGGAGAGTGTTGCGTTCCAGTGTGACCGATCCACCGTTGATTTCAGTCCGAGCAGCTGGCATCCCCAAGTCTCCGTCGGCCGCTTCGCTTTCAAGCCCGGTGGCCGCTTCGCTCTCAAACCCGGTGGCCGCTTCGCACTCAAGCCAGCCGACCGCTTCGCACTCAAGCCCGCCGGCCGCTTCACACTCAAGCCCGCCGGCCGCTTCGCACTCAAGCCCGCCGGCCGCTTTGCACTCAAGCTCGCCGGTTTCAACGCTCTCAAGCTCGCCGGTTTCAGCGCTCTC
The DNA here is from genome assembly GCF_024489055.1 of Chanodichthys erythropterus. Lineage (NCBI taxonomy): Eukaryota > Metazoa > Chordata > Actinopteri > Cypriniformes > Xenocyprididae > Chanodichthys > Chanodichthys erythropterus. The sequence goes on from NC_090229.1 coordinate 25,321,435, forward strand.
AAGCTCGCCGGTTTCAGCGCTCTCAAGCTCGCCGGTTTCAACGCTCTCAAGCTCGCCGGTTTCTACGCTCTCAAGCTCGCCGGTTTCAACGCTCTCAAGCTCGCCGGTTGCTATGGACTCTCGTTCGCCTATTGCAGTGGACTTAAGCACCCTGGACGCGATGGACGAAATGGCTGCTTTGCCAGTGCCCACGGGCAAGATGGCCGCCCCTGCGGTGCTCAAGGATGCAGGGGTTGTTCCAGCCATTGAGTCCGCTCCAGCCAGTGAGTCCGCTCCAGCACAGCCTGCTCTCCTGGTCTGTCCTGTCTTGGCCCAGAGGGCTGTGCTCACCTTTTATGTCTTGGCTGTCCTACGTGCGTTGAGGAACTCAAGCTCTATTGCCGTCCCGGAGCAGCCCGAGTCCGCTGCCGTCCCGGAGCAGCCCGCTGCCGTCCCGGAGCAGCCCGAGCCCGCTGCCGTCTCGGAGCTGTCTGCTCTCCTTGATACGGCCACGGAGGCCGTTACCGAGCTGCCTGCTCTCCTTGATACGGCCACGGAGGCCGTCACCGAGCTGGCCGCTCACCCTGATACGTCTGCCCTGCTGCCGACGCCACCCAAACTCCTTGCCCACGAGCCCGCTACGGACCACGCTGAAATCCCCAAGAACTTTTTGGGGGGGGGCAGGATACCTGAGGGTGGGGAGCTTGTGGGTGGGGACCTTGCCTGGTCACTGCCGTCATCGGCCTTTGCACTGTTATGGCCACCCATGGACTGTAGCCCACTATGGCCATTAATGGATTCTGACCCACCGTGGTCATTCACGGACTCTGTCTCGCCGTGGCTGCCCAAGCCACCTGACCTGCCATGGCTGCCCGAGGCTCCTGACCTGCCATGGCTGCCTGAGCCACCTGACCTGCCGTGGCTGCCCGAGGCTCCTGACCTGCCGCGGCTGCCTGAACCACCTGACCTGCTGTGGCTGCTCAAGCCACCTGACCCGCCGTGGCTTCCTGACACACCTGACCTGCCGTGGCCGCCCGAGCCACCTGACCCGCCGTGGCCGCCCGAGGCTCCTGGACCTGCATTGGGGACCCCGTTTCTGTCTGCATGCAGGTCTCCAATGCACCCACCCTCCCTCCCTAGCTGTTCCTTTTACGCCGCGAGGACGCGCCTTCCGGGAGGGGGGCGTTATGTCATGATCACCTATTGTTCCTGTCAGTTCCCGGACTACATCTCCCATCATCCTCTCTGCCACTCACCTGCACACACTTCACACTAATCACTTATCACCACACCCAGCTGCAGCTCATTACACGGACTATAAAAGACTCATACACACACCACCTCACTGCTAGGTCTTGTTTTCACTTGTGTTACACTTCCAAGCGTTTCTCCTGTCTCCCTGTCTGTTCCGGTTCCCGTTACTGATCCCCGTCTGGTTCTATTGTTCTGTGATTGATCGCTGCCTGCCTTTTGACTACTGCCTGTTCCCATTCAGTCGGTCACGTTCGACGTACGTCGGACAGACCGACGAATAGGAATCTCGCTAGAGAGGCCAATCTACTTCGAGTGTAACTAAACGAGCCAATGCACATTGGCATGCAATCATATGCATCAGCTGCTTGCCTCGCAGCGCGGGTATATAATGAGCAGCAGGTGCGTTGCATCTTCAGCTTTTCGCTTCGGAGCCAAACCTTCTCAACACTGAAGAAGATAGCTACTGAAACCACGAGTGTGAACGAGTCTGCTCTTCGAGACGTCTCTTGGTTGCGGTGCAGGCGGACAGCGCAGCAGCGGGGCCGATTTCTCCTTTGTTTTTCTTTGCCTTTTTTATTTGAGCAAAAGCTGTAATCAGCGTGAAGGCCGTTCTCACGGCTGGTGAAACGGTGCGCCTAGAGCGCTAAAAAGCTGTTATTACAGCTGGTAAGAGAGCGCCTTCAAGGAGAGTGCACACGACAGGCTGCACATTCCCTGTCTGTGCTGCAGCGGCTTTTCCCCTGCGTGCTTCAGCACCTAAAAGAGTCAGTCCTTGAAAGAGCTTACACGAGTAGTTCGCGTCTTTTTAAAGATGTCGTTCTACTTGTGTGTTTCTGGATGCGGTCGTTACCTGGCGCCTCGGGATGGTCACCAGCGCTGTATCGCGTGCTTGGGCTTAAGGCACGCTGAGGCGGCGTTTGTGGACGAGTCATGTACCCATTGTGGGAAGATGACCGTCGCGGAGCTGCGGTCGAGACTCCACTTTCTGCAAAGGGGTGGAGTCCCGGTCCCGACGCCTCGTTCCAATCCTCCTCAGAGGGTTGCTTCGGGCGGCGGGGCTGGTGACTTGAGGATCACGGTGAGCGCGTTTCCTTCGGGGAACCAACCCCCTAGGAACCCTCACCCCTCTTGCGCTCCGCAGCCAGTAGAGCTGCCGGGGGAACGCGGTGGACCACCCCAGAGGTGTGTACCATCCGTATCCTTCGGAGCTCCCCAAGACGACCGGATGTCGATCGCTGCATCGGAGGGTGAGCCTGACGCTTCTGGGGATGACGATTCGGCGCAGCTGCCTCCCTCGGGAGTGACGACTGTGCCCGATTCAGACCCGGAAATGATGGCTATGCTTTCCCGGGCCGCCAACAGGGTCGGGCTCGTGTGGAACCCTCCACCGTGTCCCGAGCCCTCGAGGTTGGATGATTGGTATCTCGGGGTGGCAAGGGCTGGTTCTCAGCCCCCCACCCCAGTGCCTTTCTTCCCGGAGGTGCATGAAGAGCTCACTGGCACGTGGACGGCACCTTTTACTGCCCGAAGCCGTGTCGGTGGGTCCTCCTCCCTCACCACCCTTGATGGTGGAGCGGCTAAGGGTTATACGCGCATACCCCCTGTGGAACGGGCCGTTGCTATGCAACTGTGCCCTAACTCCACCTGGCGGGGGGAGCCGTCTCTCCCTTCCCGGGCCTGTAAGTACTCGTCGGATCTTACCGGCAAGGCTTATCAGGCCTGTGGGGAAGCCGCTTCCGCCTTACACGCTATGGCGTTGTTGCAGGTCCATCAGGCCAAGGCACTGAAGGACCTGCACGAGGGTGGTCACGATCCGCAAGTTCTACAAGAACTTCGTGCCGCGACGGACCTCGCGCTCCGAGCGACGAAGGTTACGGCGCGGTCAGTGGGTCGTGCGATGTCCACCATGGTGGTCCAGGAACGCCATCTCTGGCTGTGTCTTGCGGACATGAGGGATACCGACAAAGTCAGGTTTCTTAATTCCCCCGTGTCCCAGACCGGCCTCTTCGGCGACGCGGTCGAGAACTTTGCCCAACAGTTCTCGGCTGTACAAAAGCAGTCAGAGGCGATCAGTCACATCCTGCCGAGGCGGTCAGCTGCTGCACCTCCACCGCCGGCGGCACCTCAGACTGCCCGTCGCCGAGGGCGCCCCCCTGCAGCCGCCCCCGCTCCGACGCCCCAGCAGCAGCAGCCTCCATCCAAGCGGCGTCGTGGAGCCGGTCGCGGGCGGGGTGCCCAGCCCGTCCAGCCACCCCCTAAGAAGAAGGGTGGCAAGGCCAAGTCCAAGCGGCCCTAGGACGGGCGACCCGGAGATGGACGGGACTGCTCTTCAGGAGGTGGTGACCGCACCGCTCCTTCCCCCGGAGGAGGGCCGGGTGGAGAATCTTTTGTTTCCCCTTTTTGTTCCGCCGCTGGCTCAACGGCCAGCGGTACCCAAATTTTCAATAAAAGAGCAGTTTCCTCTATCTCCGGGTCCGAAGAGGGCTCGGAGAGCAGTGGGAGGGCTAGAACCTCACCACTCTCATCCACCTCTTCTGTCGCCAGCGGACAGCAGCGAGCAGCAGGTAGGCAAAACCTCGACTGCTCCCTCTGTCCACCCGTGGAAGCAGGTAAGTGTTGCACAGCACACTGTGACCCCGCTTCGGGCCGCCTCACACAGAGAGCCTCCCGGGCCGCGTCCCTGCGTTCCACCTCGCTGCCCCGCGGCGGGTACGCCGGTGGTCCCCTTGGTGCCGCTTGCGCGGTCTCTGAGAGCCTGGCTAGCGCTCCCCAGTCCGTCTCGCTGGCTCCTTCGGACCATCAGGCTCGGCTATGCGATTCAGTTCGCCCGGCGCCCCCCAAGTTCAGGGGCATCCTCTTCACTACAGTGAAAGATGCCGATGCCCCTGTTCTGCGTGCGGAGATCGCAGTCCTACTGGCGAAGGACGCGATAGAGCCGGTCCCTCCAGCCGATTTGAGGTCGGGGTTCTACAGCCCCTACTTCATTGTACCCAAGAAAAGCGACGGGTTACGACCGATCTTGGACCTGCGAGTTTTGAATCGGAGCCTTCACAAGCTACCGTTCAAAATGCTCACGCAGAAACGCATTTTCGAGTGCATCCGTCCCCGAGATTGGTTTGCAGCGATCGACCTGAAGGACGCGTACTTCCATGTTTCGATTCTTCCGCGACACAGGCCATTCCTGAGATTCGCGTTCGAAGGTCGAGCATATCAGTACAGAGTCCTACCCTTCGGGCTGGCCCTGTCTCCCCGCGTCTTCACGAAAGTCGTGGAGGGAGCCCTTGTTCCCATGAGAGAACAGGGTGTTCGCATTCTCAACTATCTAGACGACTGGCTTATCCTAGCACAGTCTCGGGATCAGTTGTGCGAACACAGGGATTTGGTGCTCAGTCACCTCAGCCAGTTGGGGCTTCGGGTCAACTGGGAAAAGAGCAAACTCGCCCCAGTGCAGAGGATCTCTTTTCTCGGTATGGAGTTGGATTCGGTCGAACAGATAGCACGCCTCACAGAGGAACGTGCTCGGTCGGTGTTGAACTGCCTGAATACGTTCAATGGCAGGACAGCGGTCCCACTGAAGTTCTTTCAGAGGCTCCTGGGGCATATGGCGGCTGCAGCGGCTGTAACACCGCTCGGTCTGCTTCATATGAGACCGCTTCAGCACTGGCTTCACGGCCGAGTCCCGAGATGGGCGTGGCAACGCGGCACGCTCCGGGTGCCAATCACTCAGGAGTGCCGCCGAACCTTCAGTCCGTGGTCGGACCCTTTGTTTCTTCGGGCAGGAGTGCCCCTAGAACAAGTGTCCCGGCATGCTGTGGTTTTCACAGATGCTTCTGCCACCGGCTGGGGTGCCACGTACAACGGGCATGCAGTCTCAGGGGTTTGGACGGGACCCCATCTGCATTGGCACATCAATTGCCTCGAGTTGCTGGCAGTACGCCTTGCCCTGAGCCGCCTCAAAGGCCTGCTTCAGGGCAAGCATGTACTGGTCCGTACGGACAACACTGCGACCGTTGCGTACATCAACCGTCAAGGTGGTCTACGCTCCCGTCGCATGTCGCAACTCGCCCGCCATCTCCTCCTGTGGAGTCGGAAGCATCTGAGGTCGCTTCGCGCCATTCATGTCCCCGGTGTGCTCAACCGTGTGGCCGACGAGCTATCACGAGCTGCGCTGCCCGGAGAGTGGCGACTCCACCCCCAGGTGGTTCAGCTGATCTGGAGAGAGTTCGGAGAGGCTCAGGTAGACCTGTTTGCCTCACCAGAAACCTCCCACTGCCAGTTGTTTTACTCTCTGACCGAGGGAACACTCGGGACAGATGCACTGGCTCTTAGCTGGCCCCGGGGCCTGCGCAAATATGCGTTTCCCCCAGTGAGCCTACTTGCACAGACCCTGTGCAAAGTCAGGGAGGACGAGGAGCAGGTCTTGTTAGTTGCGCCTTACTGGCCCAACCGGACCTGGTTCCCAGAACTCTCACTCCTCGCGACAGCCCTCCCTGGCCCATCCCTCTGAGGAAGGACCTCCTCTCTCAGAGACGGGGCACTCTTTGGCACCCGCGTCCAGACCTCTGGAAACTCCATGTCTGGTCCCTGGACGGGGCGCGGAGGTTCTAGGTGACTTACCCCCTGAGGTACTTAACACCATCACTTCGGCACGTGCACTGTCTACGAGACGTGCTTACGCCTCGAAGTGGAACCTGTTCGTCGAGTGGTGTTCTTCTCGTCGAGAAGACCCCCGAAGATGCTCGATCGGAGTCGTGCTTTCCTTCTTGCAGCAAGGGTTGGAGCGTAGGCTGTCCCCCTCCACCCTCAAAGTCCATACTGCTGCCATATCCGCTTACCACGACCACATAGATGGCAAATCTGTTGGTCAGCACGACCTGGTCATCAGGTTCCTTAGGGTGTCGAGACTGTTAAATCCTCCTCGTCCCCCCTCCATACCCTCTTGGGACCTTACTCTGGTGCTCAGAGCACTCCAGATTGCTCCCTTTGAGCCTTTGCTGTCAGCAGACTTAAAGATTCTCTCTATGAAGACTTTGCTGCTGGTGGCATTGGCCTCCATCAAGAGGGTAGGGGACCTGCAGTCATTTTCGGTCGACGAATCGTGCCTAGAGTTCGGGCCGGGTGACAGCCACGTGGTACTGAGACCCCGGCCTGGCTACGTGCCCAAGGTTCCTACCACTCCCTTCAGGGACCAGGTAGTGAGCCTGCAAGCGCTGCCCTCGGAGGAGGCAGACCCAGCCCTGGCTTTGCTCTGTCCAGTTCGCGCCTTGCGACTGTACTTAGACAGAACTCGAAGCTTCAGGACCTCAGACCAGCTCTTTGTCTGTTACGGAGGCCAGCAGAAGGGAAAGGCTGTCTCCAAGCAGAGGATGGCCCACTGGATAGTGGATGCCATCGCCCTGGCTTACCAAGCTCAGGGCGTGCCCTGCCCGCTCAGGTTGCATGCCCACTCCACGAGAGGTGTGGCATCCTCCTGGGCGCTGGCTCGTGGCGCCTCGCTAACAGACATTTGTAGAGCTGCGGGCTGGGCGACACCTAACACGTTCGCTAGATACTATAGCCTTCGTGTCGAGCCGGTCTCCTCCCGTGTTCTCGCCTCAGGTCAGAGGCACGGAGAGGCCCCGGCTTAGTGTCGGCTTGCTGCGCTACATGCGCATTCTATTTTCCAGAGAGTCCCTACGGGCAGACCCTGTTGAGTCCTCCGGTTACCCTTCGGCAGCCGACGTGGCGGAGTGTCTGGCGCCAGGCCTATACTCCGTTGTATCCTTGAGAACCGGATTTAGGCTGGGTTACATATGTGTGACCCTACGGGGATCCCATATGGCTTTTTCCACGGCTGCTCCTAAACGAAGCCCGTGTCTTTCCCTCTGGGAGAACCCATCTCTCATCGAGTGGAGTCACCCCAGTTCTTCCATATGTTGTACAACCTACAAGGTTAGTCCATATGTACTTATCCATATAACTCCTTCGGGGAAGGATATGGCTTCCGCAGCGTTCCTTATCGCATGTAAGGCTACGCTTTCCCAGCGTTATCCAATTGTCGCACTGAGTGGGTTTTGGGAACAACAGTGATCGACCCTCTCTGCGTGAGCCTGGTCCCACCGTCCTTAGGCAAGGGGGTTCAGGTGGCTCACGTCAGAGCGCTGGAAGAGGGCAGCTCCTGTGGCGCTTTGGTAGGGATTCCTATTCGTCGGTCTGTCCGACGTACGTCGAACGTGACCGACTGAATGGGAACGTCTCGGTTACATAGGTAACCCTCGTTCCCTGAAGGAGGGAACGGAGACGTACGTCCCGTCGCCACAGGCGTTGTCCTGCTGATGCTGCCGCCTGCTCGGTTCGGCTCCTCAGCGAAAACCTGAAGATGCAACGCACCTGCTGCTCATTATATACCCGCGCTGCGAGGCAAGCAGCTGATGCATATGATTGCATGCCAATGTGCATTGGCTCGTTTAGTTACACTCGAAGTAGATTGGCCTCTCTAGCGAGATTCCTATTCGTCGGTCTGTCCGACGTACATCTCCGTTCCCTCCTTCAGGGAACGAGGGTTACCTATGTAACCGAGACGTTATCTGACCACGATTCTGCCTGTCCCTCGCTGTTCCTGTTTGTTCCTGATTGACCCTGCCTGTATGACTACGCTCAACATTTAATAAAGCTTTGCATATGGATCTCACTCTGAGTCCCGCCTTCGTTACAGAGACACACTAAATATATTGCTTTTAAAAAGTGACAATTTGGCACTAAATCAATAAGTAATCTAGACTTCATGGAGACTTTTGGTTTATTAGATTAGTATTGCTAATGCATATATCATAAACACAATACTACAACATTCAGCATGCAAAACACAACAATGGAAACAGTGTTTTTATTATTATTTATTTTTTATTAATAAGACCATCAGAATTTTATTTGCTCTCGTTGGTGGGGTAATACTGGCACAAGACAGCAAATAAAATTGTAAAATAAAGCCAAAAATAGTAAAATAAAGCAATTACTTCACAGATAGAATTAAGTCGACAAAACCTAAATGGCTTAAGTATACTTTTATTTACCTTTTACAGCATTTATTGTATCAAGTTGTTCTTTACTTGTTTTGAGTCACATGTGACTCAAAACAAGTAAAGAACATCTTGATACAGTTAAGTTAATTAAGAGTTTGCACAACTGAATTAAGAAAACTGAACATTTTTTTTTTTTTTTTTTTTTTTATGGTTGATTATGCCCTTTTACAAAGTCTTGATTTTGTTATTGGGGTATACTAGATTAGGTTTTCATGCTTGAATGTTAAAAACAAAACAAACAAAAACATTATTTTACATAATTTACATTGTTGCAGCACCTCCATTCCCAGTCTGTCAATAACACTCTGTTTAGTTCCTGTCACTATGAAACCCCTCACGAAAAGCGCACATCAGAAATGCCACACCCCTTACCATAACCACAAGTTTCAACACACTACTAAAGCAACTCAACCAGGCCTCATCCCCCTTTTATGTTATTATAACTTGGGCAGGAATTATTTAAATAAGGAATAATGTGACATGTACATTCCTGGAAGAAAACTCAAGACTATGATTGAGGCATGTCAGGGAGTTCAGAAACAGTGCTTACTGATATAGAAAATAACTATTTATCTACTTTTTGTTTATTTATCTTTTATAGCAGTTAACTTTTATTTAAGCAATCCTGGATATAGCATGATAATTAAACATAATTAAATAAATAGATAAATTTTGGTTCACAAATTTGACTGAGGAATGAGAACAGGTTGCCTATAGACTAGCAGCACTAGTGGCAGTTGATATGCGCTTATAGGTAATTTGTATGCAGCACTTGCACCGTTGTGAAACCCCACAGGAAATAGACCAGCCACCAAACAAGCCCCAGATTCTCTGAACTCCCACTGTCAAGGTACCAATCTAACTCAATTTTATCACGCTCTTAAAGTGCTACCCAGCCTTGTGTCTCTGAAGCTATCCTCCTTCAGTCTCTTTTTCTTTCTCTCAACAAATTGTGTTTCTGATCATGCTGTGTTCTTGTGTTTGCTCTCACAACAAAAGGATCAGGCAACAGGATCTGACAGAGAGAAGGAATGGCAGCCGACATCACAATTACGCAACCCCCGATGTGGAGGGCTGACCTTAAACACTTAAAGCTAAAAGAGCCTGGCTCAGGCCGCTTGCTCTTTTTCTCATTAGTCACACTTCTTGACCTTTTAGTTGATTTTTGCTCTCCTTATTTCTTTCACATCCTCATTTATCAAACTTAAAAAACCTGTAGGAAGTGTTTAAAGAATGGAGTGCTGTCATAAATCATTGCTAGACTTGCATGCATTTTCTGACTGTTTACTGAAGACTTCCTCATACGTACATACCCATACATAATGACCAAAGAGAAAGCTTGTTACTAACCTATTTATTATTCCAAGTACTACTATCTCTCCCCTTTTGGGTGAAGTATGTCAACTTTTTAACAAATGAAATTAGAACACAATTTCAATTACACTGCTGTAAAACATTATGCAAACAAATCTTTGCACGGATAAACTCTCTCATGCAGTCAAACAACAACAACAAATTTGGGTATTGATGAAAATTCTGGGTAAATATGACTGGTAGCGCAAAGGTTTTTTTTCTCAGCAGCAGTAGGTTCTATGGAAAAAAATAGATGTTCCCTGATTCGGGTAATATTATCTTGTTCATGTTGAATAGCAATATTCCCTGGAATTGCTTGGAGATGTTTGCAATTCCTACAGAGTTCTCCATGGTCAGTTGACACATAGTATGACCTCGACTGCTCAGGACTTACAGTATCTTTTGTTGTCCACTCTTTTTCACCATCCAACTTTAGGCACACAGAGTCCCCAAGGTTTAGCGGCGATAAGGATCCAGCACCATGTCGTCAGTTGAAGAAGTATCTGTAAGATTCCTTTGCTTTGTGATCCTTAGCTTCCTCTATTTTCAAGTCAGGCCACTCTGGGGCCAAGTTACTTACCGTCACTGGAATTGTAGTCCTGAGGTGCCTACCCACGAGAAGCTGTGATGGACTGCACCCCATAGCTGCTATTGGAGTTGCCCTATATGCTAGAAGGGCCAAAAAGGGTCGCCCTGCTTCAGTTCCTTCTTTGGAGTATCTCTCTCTGCCTCTCCGTTCGATTGTGGGAAGAAAGGACTGGATGGCACATGAACAAAACCGTACTGTTCTGCATCTTAAACTCAACTTATGTGAACTGTTGAGCATTGTCAGAGCACAGCCCTTCAGGGATGCCAGAACATGCAAACATACTCTTTAATTTGGAAATCTCTTTTCTGCTTGTCATGTCCGCCAAGTGTGCTATTTCAATAAATCTTGACTAATAGTCCACTACAACAAAGTATTTATGGTCACCTCCTTCACAGAGATCTACCCCAATGTGTCTCCATTGATAAGTACTGGTGGTAACTTTGTCACCAGCAATGGCTCCTTGCTTTGAGTTGGCCTATTACTCTGACATGACTGGCATTTACTCACTTTGTGTTTTAGATCAGTGCTGATGCCTGGCCACAATATTAGGTGAGCCCGTTTGTAACACTTGGTAAGTCCTTGGTGGCCTTCCTGAATGTGAGCAAGCACTTCATCTCTCATTTTGACTAGGATCACGATTCTTGACCCATGAATAAGAAGCCCTGTCATCTTGTTCAAAATTCCTGTTGGCTAAAGTAGACTCACAAATTGACAGGCACCGCTTTTAAAAGTTTATGTTTTTTTTTTTTTTTTTCAGACATATTTAAGCAAGCTTTGCAGCTCCTCATCTGCTTTTGTAGCATCAGTTACCTGTTTTAGCTTCTGACATGAAGCCGCCAAGTGCCCCTCAACTCCATCTATGTAGGTCTCGACTTCCTCTTTGAGGTCTGACTGTTCTGAGTCTTCCAAAGGGTGTCTGAACAGCATGTCCGCTATAAACAGAGAGTTTCCTGGGGTATACACTGCCACTCGGTTGAAGCGCATCATCCTAAATGGGAGTCACTGACAGCGAATGGGGACCTCATCAAGGTTTTTCTGGTTTATCAAAGGAATTAAAGGTTTGTGATCAGTGAGGACTCCAGACAACAGAGGTATCATGACCGCTTTTCGTACGTCCAAACCGAAGCCAGACACTCCTTTTTTAAGTTTTGGGCGTAGCGATTCTCCACAGCTGTGAGAGTATGGGAACAGAAAGCCACTGGAAGCATCTTCCCATCATGCTCTTGAAGCAATGCGCCCCTATTGCATGTAGCAGCACACCCCCCTTGACATTCCAAAGTAGTTCAGTCATACATTTCTGAAATATCTCTGGAGCACTAGTTATGCGGAACGGTAAACGACAAAAACATTACCTCTTGAAGGGGGTTATGAAAGTAGTCAACCTCTTGCTGGCGTCATATAGCGGAATCTGCCAGAAACTGCTAGTTGCATCCAGACTAGAAAAGATTGTCACCTCCGCCAGTTTAGAAGTGATGTCATCCAAGGTTAGCAGAACATACTTTTCATGAATGACAGCTTTGTTCAGTCATTTGAGGTTGACACATATCTTGTTTCCGTTCATTTTGGTGTCTGGCACCATTGAGGCACACCATGGGGTGGGCTCGGAAACCTCTTCAGTTATGACCAGCAGCTCCATTCTATCCAGTTCTTGTTTGACTTTTGTAATTATTGTGGTTGGTACTCTACGAACTACATGGACACTGTACGGCTCTGCTGTACTTTTGAGTATTATTTTTACTGATTTGCATACCATCAGCTCCAAAGAGCCAAACAAAATCTCTCTTATTTAATCTATTCTTTTTATGAGCCTCATTTATATTGCAGTACTGAGTCCGAGCAAAATTCCAACATGGGCTCCTCTTACCACTCTCATCACATGCATTTTTTTCTTTTCACACTTTTGCTCTCAGTTGGCCCATATACTTCAGCTTGCCACCAGGACTGTTCAGTATGACGTTTGTTTTGCTCAGTGGTATTTTATTCTTTAGGCTTAGCTTTTCTCAGATATTACAGTGGCATCTGCACCAGAGTCAATTTTGAAATTAATTATTTGTCCAACAATGAGACTGTCAACAGTCCATGGTGGAATGGGTGCATCCTGACTTTGAACAGAGTCTAAGAACATTGCTGACCCCGCATCTTCATAAGATGCCACTTTTGCACTGTCATAGTGTGGCAGACCACAGCAAAATGGCCAATCTTTTTGCACTTTCTACATTCTGCTTTCTTAGCAGGACAGTATTCTCTCTAATTATGTGTTTTGTTACATCTTGTGCATTTCTTCCTCTCACATTAATTTCTATAGACTGGTCCTTTTCTTTGTATATCAGAGCTATTTTTTCTTCCTCTGCCACAATTTTGTTGGGAGAATTTAACTTCCTCCAATTTACTTTCACTTTGTTCAGCATTTTGGTATTTAATGAGTTTGTGGCTACGTGCCATTTTAATTGCTCTGGTGAGCATCAGTGTTCCTTGCAGCTGCATTTTTTCTGACAGAGATTTTTCTCTCAGTCCAATCACAATCCTGTCTCGGATATATTCGTCTTTAAGTTTGCCAAAATTGCAATGTTCAGAGAGGTCATACAGTACCCTTACGAAAGCCTCCTCTGTCCGTCAACCTCTAATGATAATTTGGTGGCTGTTCTGTAGTGCATGAATCTTTGTTTCCACTCCGGCCATTCGCTCGGCTTTCCGAACTGGAAACTTTCCGGCAGTAAAAATTTGAGCATGGTCCTCGACTGTATAGCTCTTTACTCAAAGGGGCAATATGCTGTCAATCTGAAACTGTCCACTGAGACTTGCATGCATTTTCTGACTGTTTACTAAACAATTCCTCATATATTCCTCATATACATACACATACATAATGACCAATGAGAAAGCTTGTTACTAACCCAAATACTATTTATCACAGAGTGCAACAGTGACTGCTCACTTTTTCAGTGGCCTTGGTTTTGGAAGTACTTGCACCGTTGTGAAACCCCACAGGAAATAGACCAGCCACCAAACAAGCCCCAGATTCTCTGAACTCCCACTGTCAAGGTACCAATCTAACTCAATTTTATCACGCTCTTAAAGTGCTACCCAGCCTTGTGTCTCTGAAGCTATCCTCCTTCAGTCTCTTTTTCTTTCTCTCAACAAATTGTGTTTCTGATCATGCTGTGTTCTTGTGTTTGCTCTCACAACAAAAGGATCAGGCAACAGGATCTGACAGAGAGAAGGAATGGCAGCCGACATCACAATTACGCAACCCCCGATGTGGAGGGCTGACCTTAAACACTTAAAGCTAAAAGAGCCTGGCTCAGGCCGCTTGCTCTTTTTCTCATTAGTCACACTTCTTGACCTTTTAGTTGATTTTTGCTCTCCTTATTTCTTTCACATCCTCATTTATCAAACTTAAAAAAACCTGTAGGAAGTGTTTAAAGAATGGAGTGCTGTCATAAATCATTGCTAGACTTGCATGCATTTTCTGACTGTTTACTGAAGACTTCCTCATACGTACATACCCATACATAATGACCAAAGAGAAAGCTTGTTACTAACCTATTTATTATTCCAAGTACTACTATCTCTCCCCTTTTGGGTGAAGTATGTCAACTTTTTAACAAATGAAATTAGAACACAATTTCAATTACACTGCTGTAAAACATTATGCAAACAAATCTTTGCACGGATAAACTCTCTCATGCAGTCAAACAACAACAACAAATTTGGGTATTGATGAAAATTCTGGGTAAATATGACTGGTAGCGCAAAGGTTTTTTTTCTCAGCAGCAGTAGGTTCTATGGAAAAAAATAGATGTTCCCTGATTCGGGTAATATTATCTTGTTCATGTTGAATAGCAATATTCCCTGGAATTGCTTGGAGATGTTTGCAATTCCTACAGAGTTCTCCATGGTCAGTTGACACATAGTATGACCTCGACTGCTCAGGACTTACAGTATCTTTTGTTGTCCACTCTTTTTCACCATCCAACTTTAGGCACACAGAGTCCCCAAGGTTTAGCGGCGATAAGGATCCAGCACCATGTCGTCAGTTGAAGAAGTATCTGTAAGATTCCTTTGCTTTGTGATCCTTAGCTTCCTCTATTTTCAAGTCAGGCCACTCTGGGGCCAAGTTACTTACCGTCACTGGAATTGTAGTCCTGAGGTGCCTACCCACGAGAAGCTGTGATGGACTGCACCCCATAGCTGCTATTGGAGTTGCCCTATATGCTAGAAGGGCCAAAAAGGGTCGCCCTGCTTCAGTTCCTTCTTTGGAGTATCTCTCTCTGCCTCTCCGTTCGATTGTGGGAAGAAAGGACTGGATGGCACATGAACAAAACCGTACTGTTCTGCATCTTAAACTCAACTTATGTGAACTGTTGAGCATTGTCAGAGCACAGCCCTTCAGGGATGCCAGAACATGCAAACATACTCTTTAATTTGGAAATCTCTTTTCTGCTTGTCATGTCCGCCAAGTGTGCTATTTCAATAAATCTTGACTAATAGTCCACTACAACAAAGTATTTATGGTCACCTCCTTCACAGAGATCTACCCCAAGGTATCTCCATTGATAAGTACTGGTGGTAACTTTGTCACCAGCAATGGCTCCTTGCTTTGAGTTGGCCTATTACTCTGACATGACTGGCATTTACTCACTTTGTGTTTTAGATCAGTGCTGATGCCTGGCCACAATATTAGGTGAGCCCGTTTGTAACACTTGGTAAGTCCTTGGTGGCCTTCCTGAATGTGAGCAAGTACTTCATCTCTCATTTTGACTAGGATCACGATTCTTGACCCATGCATGAGAAGCCCTGTCATCTTGTTCAAAATTCCTGTTGGCTAAAGTAGACTCGCAAATTGACAGGCACCGCTTTTAAAAGTTTTTTTTTTTTTTTCCAGACATATTTAAGCAAGCTTTGAAGCTCCTCATCTGCTTTTGTAGCATCAGTTATCTGTTTTAGCTTCTGACATGAAGCCGCCAAGTGCCCCTCAACTCCATCTATGTAGGTCTCGACTTCCTCTTTGAGGTCTGACTGTTCTGAGTCTTCCTAAGGGTGTCTGAACAGCATGTCCGCTATAAACAGAGAGTTTCCTGGGGTATACACTGCCACTCGGTTGAAGCGCATCATCCTAAATGGGAGTCACTGACAGCGAATGGGGACCTCATCAAGGTTTTTCTGGTTTATCAAAGGAATTAAAGGTTTGTGATCAGTGAGGACTCCAGACAACAGAGGTATCATGACCGCTTTTCGTACGTCCAAACCGAAGCCAGACACTCCTTTTTTAAGTTTTGGGCGTAGCGATTCTCCACAGCTGTGAGAGTATGGGAACAGAAAGCTACTGGAAGCATCTTCCCATCATGCTCTTGAAGCAATGCGCCCCTATTGCATGTAGCAGCACACCCACCTTGACATTCCAAAGTAGTTCAGTCATACATTTCTGAAATATCTCTGGAGCACTAGTTATGCGGAACGGTAAACGACAAAAACATTACCTCTTGAAGGGGGTTATGAAAGTAGTCAACCTCTTGCTGGCGTCATATAGCGGAATCTGCCAGAAACTGCTAGTTGCATCCAGACTAGAAAAGATTGTCACCTCCGCCAGTTTAGAAGTGATGTCATCCAAGGTTGGCAGAACATACTTTTCATGAATGACAGCTTTGTTCAGTCATTTGAGGTTGACACATATCCTGTTTCCGTTCATTTTGGTGTCTGGCACCATTGAGGCACACCATGGGGTGGGCTCGGAAACCTCTTCAATTATGCCCAGCAGCTCCATTCTATCCAGTTCTTGTTTGACTTTTGTAATTATTGTGGTTGGTACTCTACGAACTACATGGACACTGTACGGCTCTGCTGTACTTTTGAGTATTATTTTTACTGATTTGCATACCATCAGCTCCAAAGAGCCAAACAAAATCTCTCTTATTTAATCTATTCTTTTTATGAGCCTCATTTATATTGCAGTACTGAGTCCGAGCAAAATTCCAACATGGGCTCCTCTTACCACTCTCATCACATGCATTTTTTTCTTTTCACACTTTTGCTCTCAGTTGGCCCATATACTTCAGCTTGCCACCAGGACTGTTCAGTATGACGTTTGTTTTGCTCAGTGGTATTTTATTCTTTAGGCTTAGCTTTTCTCAGATATTACAGTGGCATCTGCACCAGAGTCAATTTTGAAATTAATTATTTGTCCAACAATGAGACTGTCAACAGTCCATGGTGGAATGGGTGCATCCTGACTTTGAACAGAGTCTAAGAACATTGCTGACCCCGCATCTTCATAAGATGCCACTTTTGCACTGTCATAGTGTGGCAGACCACAGCAAAATGGCCAATCTTTTTGCACTTTCTACATTCTGCTTTCTTAGCAGGACAGTATTCTCTCTAATTATGTGTTTTGTTACATCTTGTGCATTTCTTCCTCTCACATTAATTTCTATAGACTGGTCCTTTTCTTTGTATATCAGAGCTATTTTTTCTTCCTCTGCCACAATTTTGTTGGGAGAATTTAACTTCCTCCAATTTACTTTCACTTTGTTCAGCATTTTGGTATTTAATGAGTTTGTGGCTACGTGCCATTTTAATTGCTCTGGTGAGCATCAGTGTTCCTTGCAGCTGCAGTTTTTCTGACAGAGATTTTTCTCTCAGTCCAATCACAATCCTGTCTCGGATATATTCGTCTTTAAGTTTGCCAAAATTGCAATGTTCTGAGAGGTCATACAGTACCCTTACGAAAGCCTCCTCTGTCCGCCAACCTCTAATGATAATTTGGTGGCTGTTCTGTAGTGCATGAATCTTTGTTTCCACTCCGGCCATTCGCTCGGCTTTCCGAACTGGAAACTTTCCGGCAGTAAAAATTTGAGCATGGTCCTCGACTGTATAGCTCTTTACTCAAAGGGGCAATATGCTGTCAATCTGAAACTGTCCACTGAGACTTGCATGCATTTTCTGACTGTTTACTAAACAATTCCTCATATATTCCTCATATACATACACATACATAATGACCAATGAGAAAGCTTGTTACTAACCCAAATACTATTTATCACAGAGTGCAACAGTGACTGCTCACTTTTTCAGTGGCCTTGGTTTTGGAAGTATTTTTACAAATAAGGAAATAAATTGTAATCCCATTGAGCATTGCAATGCAATACTAAAAAAAAAAAAAAAAAGATGATATACAATACTGTACTACTGAGTTGTAACATTCACTATAAATATAAAATGTCTCAGGTTATGAAAACCATGTAACCATGGCTCCCTGAAAAGATCAACGCTATGGGGATGCCATCAGTGTATCCAGTGTCTGAAGTACAGTAAACACACTCCAATTTCATTGACTGGTGACAGTCAGGGATATCATTAGCAGAGTACCCGGAAGTATAACAGGTTGTCTGTGATACACGTCATCAACCTTTTTGTCTGAAGGAGACATGCAGGCAGACTCAAAGACATGGTAATGAGACGCAGTGTCTCGTTCCCTTTCTTAGGGAACGATGGTTACAATTGTAACCTGAGATGTTCCCTTTCATTGACATCTAGGGAATCACCTGTTGCAAAACCAAGAAATCTCGAACTGCGGAGAGCCTGCAAACAAAACTAAAAGCAACAAAACCTGTCCAGAAACAAGAGTAAACATCTTTTGAGAGGTGGTGACAACTCCAAGATCTGAAGAGATTGAAGACAGAGATGTCTTTTTTTTTCTGTTGAACACA
This sequence comes from Chanodichthys erythropterus, assembly GCF_024489055.1. Lineage (NCBI taxonomy): Eukaryota > Metazoa > Chordata > Actinopteri > Cypriniformes > Xenocyprididae > Chanodichthys > Chanodichthys erythropterus. The sequence goes on from NC_090229.1 coordinate 25,339,377, forward strand.
TAAGACATTTCAGTGGCTCAGTAGGTAGATAGCTAATTTGTGATGTGTGATCTGATCTGACTAGGCAATCATTAGAGCAGATATGTTTTTTTTTTTCTCTCGAAATATATGCTTTGTTTGTAGGACATAGTTCTTATTGTCATGTTAATGTACAATGACAAATCCGATCTGATGTGGTGATCACAGATTCATCCGCGATGAGGAGCAGTGCCGAAGGACAACCCACTTAAAAAAACCCTCCAATATTATGTTTCAAACAGAGATGGCGATAGAGATGCAAAAGCTCTAAATAATACTGAACTGTATTTAAGCGTAGCACACACAGACAAACCCAGAGCTTTGACTGTGTAACGTAAGGCTTGTCGTAAGATTCATTGCGAGTCAGTGAACAGAGGCCCTCCATCAGTTCTTACCCTGAGACATCTCAGCCCCATCTCACCTCCCTTCCCCCCAGATATGAACATCAGATGAAATTACACAGAGAAACAAATACAACAAAGCATCCTGACCTTGCTTCCCTTGAACCCAAAGGTCATGTTTGAGTGACAGGTGGGTTGTTTACCAGGACCTATGTGATGAGTGCACAGCCCTGAACTCCTTGCACTCTTTTTTTTTTTTTTTTTAACTCCCTCTCTTTAACATTTTGTCCCTCTCCTTGGAATCATCAGCTATCTCTGAGAGTCAAACTGTGGTAAAAATATTATATGATTTCAGTTAGAATTCGGCACTACTTATAGCATAGAAGTGTAAGGTTTCCGGTTTGTATAGTTCACCAAAGCCCAAATAGCTCTTGATATCACCTTGGAATCAGCACTAGATTTGGTTTCCAAGGTGCTTGGCTTTAAGAATGAGACAGCTTTACGAAATGGCTTGCATCAGTGACCTCGCTAGATTGATCATCCAGACTTGCATCTCACATGAGAAGCTGTCAGAGAAAGCGAGAGAAAAATCGTGTGTGGTTTGTGAAATGAAAGTGAGCACTAGGATTTAGGAAGACAATTTGATGTGCACCTACATCTGTGACAGATATAACAATTTTGCAGGCGGAAAGTACATTTAGCAGGTATTGCCTTAAAAATTGATGCTTGGAAATGTTTGGAATGTTCTGAATTTTTAGCAGCCATTACTTCAGTTTTATGATCTTTCAGAAATCATTCTAATAACTGGTCAGTTATTATTAATAATGGTTCTTTTTATTATTGTTCATGAAAACGGTTTTTGCTCCTTAATGTTTTTATGGGAACCATGATATTTTTTTCAGGATTCTGTAAAATGCAACCTTGGTGAGCATAAGACAATTCTTTCATAGACATGAATAAATCTTAATTATTCCAAACTTTTGAACTGGTATTGTATATAATACCCTACACTTTATTTCGATGGTCCACTGTAGACATTCTACTAACTATAAGTAACTTGTCAACTACATATCAACTAACTCTCATTAGAGTATTAATAGACTGTTAGGTTCGGATTTCAGAAATTAGAATAAATTTACCTGTAGTTGCAAAGTTACTTATAGTCAGTAGAAAATCTAAAGTAGACAATCGAAATAAAGTGTTAGCAGATATTAAGCAGACAGTCTACTAATACTCTAATGACTGGTAGTTGACGTAGTTATAAAGTTACTTATATTTAGAATGTCTAATCGGAATAAAGTGTTACCTATTAAAGTAATTAATTTGATCAATTGTGACAGTAAAGACATTTATAAGGTTACAAAAGATTTCTATTGCAAATAAGTTCTGTTCTTCAAAAGTTTTGTTCATTAAAGTATGCAGAAGTTATGTAATACTGTATGTTGTCAGGCCCAAATGGCTTTTGGTTTAATTTATGGAATTCATAGATGAAATCATTTGTCCCCAAGCAACAGTAGACCTCATTTTGAAAATTTTTGTTTTATCTGATATGATGCCAAGCACTTGTTCTTCACAGAATGCACATTAATAATTGCTCTTATTGCGCTTATTTATGATGTTATTTCTCAAGATTGTTTGAGAAGACAAAAAGGTGCTGAGTGAGACTGCTGACAGTATGTCTGCTTAAAATTATTACTGTATATTTACTGCAGCAAAAAACATGATATGAGGGGGAAATTAAGTAGAATTCTGTAGAATGGTCATAAATAAACAAGATATTTAATAAACAAGCATTCGAGGCAAGGGATGGGATATACTGGATTTTGTGACTGGCAGACTTTCTTCTGAAATCTTGGGAACATCAGATTCAGCTGTGACTCCATCTAAACCTGTGAAAATGAATTAATGGATTGCTGATGACTACAAACCTTAATTAATATAAACCCTTTTTTAAAACAAATTATGTGTTTGCTTCATAATCTTTGTGAATATAATTTTCTGACTTTCTAAAGACTGAGCATATTTGAAAAGACTTCAAAGCCATATTTGTGTGATATTTGACTATTCACTTTCAGCTTTGACAGAGATCTATAATTACAAAGCAGGTCAGTCTGGTTTTAATTAAGGGAGAGTTAATGTTCCCAGCTCATGTAATCCGTGTCTGATTAAGTCGTACGTGAGGGATAGTGAGGAAGTGAGATCCTCACTTGTTATTCTCGCTCAAATTTCGTGTCCTTTTACAAGTCATGACCCTGGAGCAAACGCAGTGGGAGCTTATTAAATGTTTTAAACCTCACTGCCTGGCTGCAGACCCACACCAACAGACTCTCCCCAAACAAAGTCATGAAGGATTTTGTACACATCTTTCAGTCTGAGTTAAGCTGAGCTAAGGTCCAGTTAACCTCTGTGAAGCAGTGTTTGCTGTGCTCTTAATGGCAAGGTAACATTTTTGTACTATGCCGCCACCCTGTCTGTGAGGGCAAGCTGGGTCTAAAGCTGAATAAGTGAATCTAATCCTTACTCTGAGGGTCAGCTCCAGCCATTTCTCTTTCCTTCCTCCATATATATTATAGTTGTACAGCTAGAGCATTTAGATCACGGATACTAACTTTGGAAAGCTCAGGGGTCACAAAGCAGGATTCCTTTAGCCTTAGAGTTGCACTCATTTTTTAAAGAAGTTGTTTTGTATTAATGTGCGCAAAACTATGTGTGATATGTATAAAGATCAAAACTTTTTAAAATATAATTTTATATAAAGATATAAAACATTATTTTGTGGAAAAACCAAAAACATTAAAAACGTTATATTTAAAATCACTATAAAATCAAGATTGAATTTTTTTTTTTTTTTTTTTTTAATGGAACATTGTAATATGTGTAAACTATGTGCCTTCGTGATCTTAAATCAAAATAACTTCCCCTCCCTCTTGCAGTGATATCTCTTCCCTTCTCTGATGACGTATTTACTGGTACGAGGATGGGACAATCTGTCACTCACATGAGATCCCCGCAAAAGCAAACCCCAACGATTCAGTCAATTCCCAGTGGATAAAATCAAGGCAGAGGCTAAGTGCAAATATCATCTATTGCTAAGAAAATATGTTATTTTCACTAAGTGCAAATAGCGATAGATGCTATTTACACCAAGTGTAAACAGCAATTAGATGATTTTTACACTAATGAAAATAACATATTTTCTTAGTGATAGATGCTATTTACATTAAGTGCCAATAGCTGTAGATGCTATTTACACTAGGTGAAAGTAGCAATACAGTCTATTAACACCATGTAAAGTAGCAATTCTTTGCAATAAGGGTAAATAGTAATTAGATGGTATCTTTACATCAGCAGATACTATTTGCACATTAACAGGATGCAATAATATCTTAGAGTAAATTATTATATTTATTAAAATTATTAAATGGATGCTGCCTTATTGGAAGAATAAAATCCCTCCCTTCACCTTCCCCTAACCCTACCCAATAAATACTTTTATTAAACACTCATTAGGCACTTTATTTGCACTTTCAGAACATTATTTTAATTTTTGTTAAAATTATATGCCTTTCTGGCATGATATGTGATGGGAAAATGGAGAAGAGTGAGCTCGGCAAAAGGCGGATTCGAACCTATGTCGATCTCGAAGCCAAATGTGTGAGCATTACTCGCTACTGCTGCGCCCATAAAGACATTGAATTCATGTGTCTGTTTTTAAACTTGAGTGGCCCAACCAGACATTGGTCGGCGGAGCTAGTGTAAATAGGGTTTGCCAACAAGGGACGCTATTTGCACTTAGTGTAAATAGACACTCTGTAAAAGGGCAACCCTGCCCCTTACATTTTTTCTTGTTTGAGAAGCTTTTTCACTCAGATATACAGTATGTCATAATAGGGAAGAAAATACTATCATAACTTCTGTTTCAAGCTGACTTTGTAGGTTGGGACTTGATTCTGTTCATTTGTTGTTGATTGGATGATCTCAATGTGAGCTTGCAGATGACTGTAAGGAAGGGGCGGAGTTTAGGTGGTAAATTTTTTTTAGAAGTTTGACATTCATCACCAGAGAAAGGTTTATGTGGAAGATCAAGTTAAGACATTTTGATTAAGAATTACAAAGTTGGTCGGTCAGTCGGTCGGTCAATCAATCAATCAATCAATCAATCAATCAATCAATCAATCAATCAATCAATCAATCAATCAATCAATCAATCAATCAATCAATCAATCAATCAATCAATCAATCAATCAATCAATCAATCAATCAATCAATCAATCAATCAATCAATCAATCAATCAATCAATCGACAAACGTGCTCAGATTAATTATTCGCAATAAGATCAATAACATACATTTATTATAGGCTGAATTTACATTTCATGACAACATTCCATTCTGACTGATATTGATAGGCTAATAATGATTTTGTATTGTTATTATTATTATTTTTATTAATTATTTTATTACGAATATGTCTTTTTAATTACAACATATCTTGGCAACCATAAGCGTACAGTAACACAGTGTTTATACTAGAGGTCACAAGGGAGTGTTGCAACTCATAAAACTGAATAGTTCCCATTATAATCATCAAAGCTCCACCCATAGTAGTAGAATTATCACACAGGCCAAAAAATGTGTGTGGTATCATTGGTAAAAGCCCTAGAAACTTATTGAAAAAGAACTGGTATGGGTAATTTCTACGCAACTATCCTCCAAATGTCTGTTTAAGTATTTCAAGTATATTAGCAATTGAGTCTTGATCTTTGCTTTTGTATGATTGTTTTGACAAGGCTGCTGAAAAGAATCAATAAGGCACATGAGTAAGTGGAGGTGGTTAAGAGGGGAAGTGGAGTGGTCATGCAATGGAAACAGATCAAGTATCAACTTCACATCACCATCTGCCCCGCCACATCTTGAGACTTCTGAAAACCAAAAGAAATGCTGCTGGGGATTTTTTTTTTTTTTTGATCTGATAATACAAGACCTGTTTCTGCTCCTCCTGCTGTGCTGCCTACAACTTAGTATACTTTCAGAATGTATTTCCCTTGTCCATTATTTATTCTAGGCCTGATATTGACTGAGTTTCATTTCAGATCTACTCTTGTGCCTTCATCCTACACAACCAAAATGTCACTGTTTTTTTGTTTTGTTTTTTTCATCAGAGGATTCCAAACATTTACGGTTAAAATGGAAACTGCTTTCCTGCAGTTCAAACAGTAGAGCAGTGCTAGCAATGGCAAGGCCATGGGTTTAATTCCCAGAGAAAGCGAGAATGTATTAAAATATGTACATTGAATGCAATATAAGTTGCTTGCAATATAAAAAGCATCTGCCAAATGCGTAAGAAATGTAAACAAAAAAAAAAAGTTAATGGGAATTCTATGTACATACTCTCTACATGTCATTCTAAATGTTTTTGTCTCATTCAGTTCTACATCTTTTTTTTTTAATGAATGTCTAAAGGTCATTCACACCAAGAAGAATAACTATCACAATAACTATATTTGCGTCCACACCAACAATTCTTTAATGAACAACAAGTTGAAGTGCCACATTTATTTGAAAAATAAAATCTTTTGTTGCTTTTGTAGTGTAAAAAGGCACAATATGTAATTGTCGCCGCTAGAGGTCGCTTTGAATGAGCGTGGAATCATGGGAGTTGTCGCTCGGTTGCTGGTGTATGACGTCAATGACAGGTGACGCAATGACATGGTCTGTGTCCTAGTTAAAATGGCTGATTTCTCTGGATTTAAACATTGTTGGAAATGTTTGGGATAATGTAAGTACACAAGTCAACAAAATATATAACATTGTTCTAATGGTTTTTGGATATTTTAAGCTAAAAATCTTACATAATGTGCCTGTAGCAAGTTTAGTAGCTCAGGGGAAAAAGAGGTAGGAACCAGTGAATGTTTTACATAACTTTCATAATCATAAAATAAACAAACACAAAATGCCCCCTCACAGACGACTGCCGCACACACACATAAACAAAACAAGTCCAAGCCTGGTCCTCTCTCATCTTTCATTGTCATTGCTCCTCCTTTTATGCTCCCGAAGCTCCTCCGTGAGAAACTCGAGACCGGTGTGGCATGCAGATGGCATGCTCATTAACACTCTCTTGCACCACTGGCCTCGCCCCATTCAGCCTCATCCTGCTTGCCAAAAGTGCCTTTAAAATATATTGCGGTTCAAGCCACTTTCATATTTTGCACCAACACAAGAACTGATGTGAAATTAAAGTCTCTACAATGTTTTCCTTAAGAGACAGCCGTGGGAAATTTGGGTCAGCAGAACATAAGTGCATTCGTGGAATATGTCATGCTCTTCCTGTCACTTAGTCATAATGAATGTGATATCTTATGCAACCCTAATTATATCCATAGATCAGCTATATCCTGCACTGCTCTTCACATTCAGTATAGTTGCTCTTGTTTGTTTAGAGTGCACTTGTGCATGGGATGATGTTGATTGTCATAGTCATTACCCTTAGGTTACACATACCTTATGTGAACTACAGTGTCACCAGAATGCAATCCTATGCTTTTGGAAGAACAGGAGGTGCAGTCGGATTTGTCTTTGATTTAAGCACAACATAGTCGCTTTGAGACTTCAGGGCATAGAGGACTTGCTTTGTATATGCCAACATTAATTATTACAGTTTCCATGTCACAGTTGTTTTTGCCACTGCTTTTTGATGCATGGCTTGTGAATGTGAGAGAAATTTGGAAATGAGTGGCAGAACATAGAACTTAAGGTTACATTTGATTTCGATAATCCACTTTAGACATTCTACTAAGTAACTTTTCAACTACATGTCAACTAACTCTCATTAGAGTATTATTAGAATGTTAGGTTAGGGTTATGGTTAGTAGCAAACATTGATATGTACATTGACAAAGTTACTATAGTCCATTAAATGTCTGTTAGGGGAGCATCAAAATAAAGTGTTAGCAGATATTAACCCCTTAACTGTCACCATGCCGTTAACGGGGCGCTTGGCGCTGTTTTTATTTATTCCCTTTTTGTCGCATCACATATTTTAGTAATCATCATAAATTAGGTATTATTTGAAAGCTTAAAAACTTAGCAGTCATCCTGTGAAAACCGTTTTGAAATTGGACATAGGTTTATTATGGAAATGGTACTTTAAAACCAGAAATGTATTAATGTGTTACAGGAGAATGCATCAAAAATAAATAAATAAATAAATAAAAAATCAATGAAATGTGGGTGACACCCGGTGGCTTTTTTTTAAACAAAATCTCATGGGAACTTCAATTTTTGTGATGTCAACTTCAAATTTGGAACACAACTTGGTTAGACATGTGGCTTTATTTATAATTATTATTATTATTTTTTTTTTAATCAATTTTAGAGTAAAAATTATTTTGTAAAATATATATTTAAAAACTTTTTAGTACAGTACATTTGATTTACAGTAACTTCTATAACTTTTTATTTTTATTTCACTTCAGCAACAATCTGCTGAGTATTTTTACATGTCCACTTTTGTTTTCTTAGTTTGACATTTTTTGGGATTTTTTTGGAGTTGGTGTGCCTTACACACTTTCCCGACCGCTCACTCTGCATGTTTTACTTCTCCAGCCTAAGCGAGTGGTCCCGGCACGCTGTGCTCCCTGTGTTCCCCGAGGGCTATTTTTCTCCAGCTTCTCCTGACTCTCCAACGCCCTCTATATTTCCTATGTCTTCTAAATTCCCTGCATGCCCACCCAGCCTCCCTCTCCCGCCTGCTCTTTCACCCAGTTCTTCAGCCAGTTCCTCAGCCCCACCATCGCTACTGACCTTCAGCTGCTCTACATCTTCCACATGCCAGGTCGAGATGTCTGGCGTCTTCAATCCACCTCACTCAGAGGATCCCCAGTCTCCACTTCCAGCCTCTGTGCCCCCTGCTCCACCACGGCCTGTCGACGCTTCGGTTCCACCCTGGCTCCTCCCTCCCTCGGCTCCACCAGACAGCATCAGCCATACAGCTTCTCCGGGCTCCCTCGTCTCTCCGGGTCCACCTTGGTCAGTCGTCAACCTGCCTGCACCTACGGCTCCATCTGGCTCCGCCTTCCCTCCAGTTCCACCTTCATCCTTGGTCCCACCGGCTCAGCCTCTGTCGTCTGGATATTCACCTCCTCCTTGGACGCTCGTCACTATGGCTCCTCCTTGGTCTCCAGGACCATCGGCTGTGCGCGGACTCATCGGCTCTTCAGTTCCATCTGGGTCTCCATCTCTAGCTGCATCTCCGTTGGTCGTCCCCAGGGTGTCATCTGTTTTCCCTAATTCCTCATCCATTCTCGTTTAGGCATTGATGTTTGATGTGTATATTGAGTTCCTGTCTGTTCCTGTGATTAAATTCTACTCCACGTATTCTGCTTCGTCCTTGTGCCTCCATATACACACGTACCCATAACAAGTATCTTCTTCTTTAAAACTTAGGTCTATATTCCAAAGCATTCTTGAATTACAATGATACAAGCTTGGATAGTGTATTTTCACATCTACTAATACTCTAACAAATGGTAGTGGACATGTAGTTGCAAAGTTACTCATAGTTAGTAGAATGTCTAAAGCGCACTATCAAAATAAAGTGTTACTGAATTTAATCTTGTATGAAACCAGAAATATCCTCTTGAAAAAAGTAAACTTTAGTATACTTTTTAAAAAGAGTACTTATTTCGTAAATATTATACTTTAAAAGTATATTTTATTAAGTGTGAACTGAATGTAATGTTTTTGGACACTTAACTGCATGTCAAAGTAAAAGTAAATGTAAATGAAAATGTATTAAGTAAATGAAAATGTATTTTAGTTAAAATTTATATTACCATATTTTTTACAGAATATCATGTATTGAAGTCATGTATTTCTATCATCTGAATGCAATGAGAATGCAATTATTGTCTAGCGCACAAAACATCAGTAATTTTGGATTTGTGCCAAATGAGAGTTTATTTGTAAAGTGCATTTATATTATTATAATATTATAATAAAGTACTTTATATATGCTTAAATATGATGGTCAACACATCAAAATGAGTGTACTTTTTTAAAAGATGACAAAAAGATTATTAAACCAATTATTTAAAATGTACTTTATAAGTTTTAATATGACATTCTCATTTAAAGATACTTATTAAAAGAATTTGAAGGAAAAAATAAAGATTAAATTTTACACATACAGCAATGGATTCTCTGGAGCCTCATAAGTAAAGACACAGTAGAGTCAGTCTCAACAGAACATGAAGGTTAGCACACCAGCCACCTATTTAGAAAACAGCATGGTTTGTAGTTGATACAAGTGTGAGTTGTCAGTAAGCATGTATAACAAAATATGATGTTTTTATAAACCCAGTAGTTTGGCAAAAGATCATTTGGGTCATGAAGCAATGCCACATTTGTTCAGCCAATGACAATCGGTGCACTTCAGTGTGATTGCATCACCAGAAGTTCAATATGTAATTAATCCCCAGGCTATATATTACCACAATGAATCGGGTTCATGTACCCTGTGAGGACACAACAACATAACAACAACCCCCTCCAAACATGGAAGCAGAAGGGTAAAATGGAAAGAAATGCATTCAAGGCAATGTTTACAGAAATGTGTTCGGACAGGATAAACAATATCCCTGGCAGTAGATTACAGTGGCATTTCACACGGCTAACTCACTCCACATCCATTCCCCCCATTTCTGCCTACAAACTAATTTCCATTTAGAAGAAAACATGGTCAGTATGTGTGTATATGTAAGTGTTAGCAAATCTGAACGTTCACGTATGTTGTGTATGTGTGTGAAGAGTTGTGTAATGTATAAAAGAGGCACAAAGTACATTGTATAGACACTATATATTATGACCAGGAGAAGTTAACAGGATGTTTCCTCATCAAGTCTGTTAATTTGGTTTATTTTACATGTCACTTACCAAGGTTTAGCTGTTAGATTTGATGTAAGCATTTGGTGGGCTATGCAGCCTATAAATTGGATTTAGCACAATATAACTTTGGACACCTGTTTTTCAAGATAAAAATATAATTAAATAAAATATGTACAATATATACTTAAATGATAGGTAAGTGCAGCCTTTGCTTACAGACACTGGCTCAGCTATAACAAAATTTAATTAGGCTTCATCATTGATACTTTTAGCTTTTGAATAATTGAAGTCCCTATTAGTGCCTCATTTTATAATCATGCTGAAAACTTCCCCTGTGGCACCATTAAATGAAAAGAGGAAAGGCAAAAAGCTGTATTTAGAACTTTTCAAATGCACAAAACTCCACGTATTACATTTACTTTTCAGTTCTGTAAAATGATAATTAAATAGTTACATTATTCAGGCTGTATAAAATGCCTCGGTTACTATTGTAACCTGTGTTCCCTGATGGAGGGAACGAGATGTGGTGTCGAATGACTGAAACTAGGGGTAGCGCTTAGGATCTCCAAACACCTCTGATACTTTAAGAAAAGGCCAATAAGAATTGTGCAAGTGGAATTTGCATGCCACTCCTTATAAAATGTATATATATATTATACTGGACATACGCTTATAAAAGGGAAACCGTGTACATCACTCATTCAGGTTTTTGCTGAGGAGCCAAGATAGTGTCCCTGCCATTTCAGCGGGCAGTTCAGTGTTGTGGCAGAAGGGGGACACCATATCTCGTTTCCTGTGGTTACAATAGTAACCGAGACGTTCCCTATCTGTCAGTCACTTTGTGACTTTATTCACTTTGTGACTGACACTAGGGGTCCCTTGTGGAAATCGCCACAACAGCTGAACCGTGTTGCAAGGTTTTTGCTATTGCAGAAGTGGGCAAGCCAGGTGTCCCGGGTAACAAGCGCACTTGCAACATCGTAACCTATCCAATGGCCCACGTAAGCTGTGTAGTCCTACGTACCATGCGGGGACAGAGAGGACAGTACTTACCATGACAATAGATCGTTTCAGACAGTCTTTTGACCTTCTCTCTCTCTCTCTCTCTCTCTCTCTCTCTCTCTTTTAATAAAAGCTCACAGCTGTGCAGACCAGAATTAGCACTGGGGAAGCACTCTTTTTCCAACATAGGAGAAAGAACACTATGGAGATAACATCCCGCCCTAAGGGAGGTTAGTATGTGGAGAATACATCACATGGACTTGCTACACATGGAAAGAGGTCCCTACAGTAGGTCCTACCTGAAAAGGGAGGAACTTCTACAAACACAGCATCTGGTGGCAGACACGGAGCTCTTCCTAGGGGAAGACATGGGTTTGCCGTTAGGGAAAACATATTGTGGACAATACATCTTATGGGATTATCATCTGGGAATCAGTATATATGAAGCACCTAGCCAAAGTATATGGCTGACCTGAAAAGGGCATGCATCAGGAGTTCTAGGCCTGGTGTCGAATTCCTCTGCCAAATTCGACTGTGAGGGTGCTGAGGGAAAACTCACATCCAGGGTCTGCCGGTCCAGGGAACTTACATGGGAAAAAAGTGCACATATTCACCTCAGCTGTGTGCCAGCGCATCCAAGGGTGCCGAGGGGGGCCTGCCCGATCTGTCCAGCAGCACTGTAAGCCTTTGCCGTTAGAGACGAAGTAAACTTACAGGTCATGGATGGGGGTCTGGGACAATTCTGCCAGGTGGCAGAGTTTAGTGGGCATAAATGCTCCACAATCGCACACTCCACCTGTGGAATGTCCATATACCCCACCCGTCCCACCACCAAGGATAGTTAGAATGGATTAGCTTGTGAAGTGGGACCAGGCAGTTAAAGGTGCTCTCAATGACTTTGTTAGCTCTTCATGCACATCCAGGATGAAAGGCACTGGGGTCGGGCATGGCTGTGAGTCACGGTCCAAGCCCAAATACCAATCATCCAGTCGTGAACGCTCGGGACAGGGTTGAGGATTTCATTCCAGCATGAAGTTCATGGTGGTCCGGGCAAGTATGGCTGTCAACTCTTCAAAAGACTTAGACGGAGCTACTGCATCTGAATCAGTATATATGGAGCACCTAGCCAAAGTATACGGGCTGACCTGAAAAGGGCATGCATCAGGAGTTCTAGGCCTGGTGTCGAATTCCTCTGCCAAATTCGACTGTGAGGGTGCTGAGGGAAAACTCACATCCAGGCTATGAGGATTTCATTCCAGCACAAAGTTCATGGTGGCCCGGGCAAGTATGGCTGTCAACTCTTCAAAAGACTTAGACGAAGCTACTGCATCCGAGGGTGGGATTCCAGCCGAGTCCTCAGCGTCAGTAGGCATAAGCACACCCTCTCATGCTGCTATCAATAGGTCATTTTCATCTGGAACCCCGAATGAGAAATCAGGTGTCAAAGTCATCCAGAAACTCCACCAGGCAAAATGTGCAAGATATTTAAATAAATATATTTAAAGCAGAGTGCTACATAAATAAACATGGGATGACTGGAGTGCCAAATTGCAGAGCTGCTGCAAAAATGTCCACATCACTATGATCCGATACTTCCTTAACTCCTGTTTTCTCACCACTGTCTTTTTTGCTGTGTGTTTATGTTGATATTGAAAGGAAAGCATGTTTGTCTAAATGTTGCTCCCAGCAGTGTGGGCGGCGTCGGGATGTTTGCTAACAATATATCCACTGCAAAGCTACTTCAAACTAATTTTTTACCCCCAAGCAAAAAACAAAAAGGAATTTAGCTGTGAGTATACGTGGCCTTTACTCCATACAGACATCAAAAAACACTGGTCTGGTGAGGTGAGTAGCTAAGATCAAAGGAACCCTCAAAGGCCCAAGAAACACTTCTGTTGATCATCTTTAAAACCATTCCAAGCAATCTGTAGTCAATCATGCTGATCATCCACAAATGGGAAGAATTTGAAACCACTCGCAATCTGCAGGTCAGATCATCTCAGCAACTTCAGCCAAAGAGCTGACTGAAAGTAGCTGCAGGAAGTTTCCCGAGAATAACATCATAACATCAAAAGGATTTACATGCAATGGTTGCCTCAGTGTTGAACATGAGAAAACCTTGGAGAAGAAACTGCATAACTTTGCGATACAGTCGGGAAGAAGGAAAGGAACAAAAAAGGAACATAACATGCAATTTGTTACCCCAAAGCTTTATTTCTACTTGATCTAAACCACACAAATACTTTTGTTGGTGTAACTACAATTGTCAGATTGATTTTTATGCTTTAATTTTTTTTCAAATAATGTCAAAATACATTAAGCACATCTTTTAGGTTACCTAAAAAATGTACGGTTTAGATGCAAGTCGGCATGACACGGAAGTTGCCTATTGTGGTGAATATCTGAGTGAAACGGCTTCTCGAATAAGAAAAAAATGTAAGGCAGGACTTAATGTTGTCCATCGGGATCTGATTCGATCGTTTTGGTTTGCTATTGTGATCTCATGTAAGTGACAGGTTGTCCCACCCTTGCACCAGTAAACACATCATCAGAGAAGAGACGGGATGTCACTGAAAGGGGGAGGCCAGGTTATTTTGATTTAATATTATGAGGGCACGTGATAAATCATTTATAATAAATCCTGCAATATTCCATAAATAAAAATAAGAACTGCCCATTTTAATTTCATGGTGACTTTTCACAAAACTTTTGCTGATCTTAGTATATCATCTTAGTCTTATTTAGGTTGTTTTTCAACATATAGACAAGATAAGAGCAGTATTGTGCAAGCGTTATGGTTTGGGTTTGTTTTTCTGCCTCAGGGTCTGCCCTGCCATCATGGAGTCAATCATGAATTTCACATTGTACCACTTGAGGAGAATATGAGGTAGCTGAGGCTGAATTACAAGTGGATCCTTCAACAACACAATGCCTCAAAACACTGAAGGACACTAGGGATGATCAAAATATGCAATGAATCAATGCAAACAGCTAATAAACATAGGTATACAAAGTCATTTCTGCCAATACGGTCAACATCAGATGAAGCTATAGGCTGTGGTTATTTTTGTACATTGCAGTTTTCATATCATTATTATTTCATTATTAAAAATAATCACACTATCTTTATCCATCAAAATGAATGTACTATTAAATGCTTTCTTTTATGCATGAGAAAATAAAGTGTGTCAATACATACCATGTGCACGTAATTTCAAATTGCTGTATGTTACTGTTTGCGTTGCTTAGAGACAAATAAAACCTTTAAAGTGCTAGCTAAACAAGGACAGTGTTCTCACATTAAAAGAGAAATGAGAAAATCATTGGAAAAGAAAAGTTTAGGGGCCTTGAACATAAAAAGGCTTCTGTTTCTTATTGTCCTTCTCGGGGCTCAGAGTAACTATCTTGTTTCTCACTTTCATGTTTCCCCCAGACAGCTCCAGGATTTTCTGTCTCCAATTAAAAACATTCAGAATAAATAATGGTGTGAACTTACCCAGCCTGATGTTCAAACATTAAAGGAGGACTGATGGAAAATTCTGTCAACGGCAGCACAATGGCAAAGTAATTATGATTGAATAGTAATAGTAATTAAATTTCTTAGAGACTTTTGATGTTTTAATGAATTTGGGTATAGAAGTGTCGTGGGAAATTCGTATTTAATTTGATAAACAGGCAGAGGATTTTGAGGAGACTTCATTGTTAAAGGTGCGTGTGTGTGCACCTACAAATGCAGAAAACACTTTTTGACAAGACGTGGAAGCTGCATCATTGGAGTATTTGCTAGTATTTCCATCCATTTCAGATGGATGTATTACTATTGTGCGTCATACCTATTAACATATTGTCTGGATTTGAATAAGAACGTTTCCATCCGAGCAGAAAATCCACTGAGATTATATCTACAGTGAAAACCACAGATACAGAATCAGTTTACAGTGTAGTGCTGTTTGGCCTAAAGTAATTAACAACAGCTGATGGATCTTGTATTGGGATCAGGCAGCAGGAGCTGATGCAGCATGAACCAGAGCTTACTGGAAAAAACAGACAAATTTTGTTGCTACATGCTACTGCTATAGCCAGCGTTGTCATGCTTTCAAAAAATACATATGAATGATTTTTTGAATGTCACGTATATACGTTATATTATATTATATTATATTATATTATATTATATTATATTATATTATATTATATTATATTATATTATATTATATTATATTATATTATATTATATTATATTATATTATGTGTCTCCATTTTTTCAATTGAAAGAAGCCATTTATCCATCCATCCATCCATCCATCCATCCATCCATCCATCCATCCATCCATCCATCCATCCATCCATCCATCCATCCATCCATCCATCCATCCATCCATCCATCCATCCATCCATCCATCCATCCATCCATCCATCCATCCATCCATTTTAACTGCTAAAGACTTATAAGAAGCCTTCCTGCTTGTATACTCCCAATAATCTCTTTGGGGAATTTTCCCATTTAGGGAGGTTTAATTCTTGATTGGTGCTTTGTCTTTTTCTAAACAATTTCACCTGTGACTTTTACCTTGTTTGGTGTCAGTGCAATGAAATAATCACTGTGAAATTTCCCTCCATCATGGTCAGAGTGTTTCTTTCCTCTGCGTTCATATGTTTAATTGCCAGTATTTAGGAGCGCGAGCTCTTGAGATTCTCTTGGTGATTTAATATGATCAATAGCGTCAAAGAGGATAAAGGGAAAACCAATGAAACAGTCATTACCTTTATCTCATTATTCATCCCTTCTCGGCCCATCGTTAGTCATTTAAGCTCATGCGCACAGGCATCCTGACTTAATGAAAGCTGTGAATCTCTCCTTTTCCAGAAGCAACCTTAAAAATAAATAAATAAATAAAACAATAGTGTGGGGGTTTATTTTCCCATCTGTGCATGTACTTCATGTTGAATAGCTATTTAGATGTATCCGTTCGGTATTTTATGTTGTGAGGATATTATTTTTAGAAAAAAAAATAATAATAAATGAGTAACAGATCTATGAAATGCAAATTTTTTGGGGGCATATAAGAGTTTCTTCAAGTACTGCCACCTTTATGTCTCAGGGCTTCAATATACATATAGTGGACTATCAAAATAAAGTGTTACCTGACTTGTTGCTATATCTTTAAATGGCTTTTATGTTTAGATGTAATGTTTTATTCTTATCTTCAACCTTAAATCATGAAAATTCAACATAAAATTTCCATTATAAACAGTAAAATTTTCAATATATACAGTTGGCTCCACAAATATTGGCACCCATGGTGAATATGAGCAAAACTGATAATGAAAATATGTTTCTGCAATTTCTCCTCTTGCTCTATTTCAAAATATTCACAAAAATATAGCATTTACTTAAAGTCAAATAGTTATCATAAAACCAATACTGGACATATGACGTAGGACATATGCAGAGCATAGGCTCAGGTGAGAATTGAAGGCGGAAGCACAGAGGATAGAGCAAAACAAAACACTGAATGAGAAGTCTAAAATAAGATTCTCAATTCTCACCTGAGTTTACGCTATGCCTACGTCCTACAACATACATTATACATCGGGTCAGAGGTCACCCTTCTGCCAGAACTCGAGTCTCTCATGAACGTGCGTACGGCCACTGCCGGAAGCCAGTGATTATATTTTATAAAGTTTTAAATATGGATATTTGTCTTACAAACACCCATCACTTTGCTTCAGAAGACAATTATCCCAATGGAGTCATATCCCAATTGGACTATGTTCAATGCCATAACAAAGTTGGGAAGAGGCAGGATATTATTTAAAGGTGCCCTAGAATCAAAAATTGAATTTATCTTGGTATAGTTGAATAACAAGAGTTCAGTACATGGAAATGACATACAGTGAGTCTCAAACTCCATTGTTTCCTCCTTCTTATATAAATCTCATTTGTTTAAAGACCTCAGAAGAACAGGCGAATCTCAACATAACAACGACTGTTACGTAACAGTTAGGGTGTACGCCCCCAATATTTGCATATGCCAGCTCATGTTCAAGACATTAGACAAGGGCAGCCAGTATTAACGTCTAGATCTGTGCACAGCTGAATCATCAGACTAGGTAAGCAAGCAAGAACAATAGTGAAAAATGGCAGATGGAGCAATAGTAATGATCTATGATTACATGATATTTTTAGTGATATTTGCAAATTGTCTTTCTAAATGTTTCGTTAGCATGTTGCTAATGTACTGTTAAATGTGGTTAAAGTTACCATCGTTTCTTACTGTATTCACGGAGACAAGAGCCATCACTATTTTAATTTTTAAACACTTGCAGTCTGTATAATGTATAAACACAACTTCATTCTTTATAAATCTCTCCAACAGTGTGTAATGTTAGTTTTAGCCACGGAGCACTATCAAACTCATTCAGAATCAAATGTAAACATCCAAATAAATACTATACTCACATGATCCGAAGCATGCATGCAGCATACATGACGAACATCTTGTAAAGATCCATTTGAGGGTTATATTAGCTGTGTGAACTTTGTTTATGCACTGTATTATAGTCGAGAGCTCGGGGGCGGGGAGCGGGGAGTGCAAGGATTTAAAGGGGCCGCAGCCTGAATCGGTGCATAGTTAATTATGCTCCAAAATAGGCAGTTAAAAAAAATTAATTAAAACAAATCTATGGGGTATTTTGAGCTGAAACTTCACAGACACGTTCGGGGGACACCTTAGACTTATATTACATCTTGTGAAGAACGTTCTAGGGCACCTTTAAGATAACTCAGATTGTGTTCGGCTGAAAGAAGAAAGTCATATACACCTAGGATGGCTTGAGAGTGAGTAAATTATGGGATAATATTAATATTTGGATGAATTATTCCTTTAATTCTGCTCTTTAAACTTTCTGTTTAAATGTATCATGGTTTCCAGACTTTCTTTAAGCAGCACAACTAATAACAAGAAATGTTTCTTGAGCACCAAATCAGTATATTAGAATGATTTCTGAAGGATCATGTGACACAGAAGACTCGAGTAACGGCTGCTGAAAAATCAGAAATAATTACATTTTAAAATATATTAGAACAGAAAAAGGTTATTTTGATTTGGTGGACTAAATAAACCATTGAGAGTGTGAAAAAAAGTGTTTTAAGAGAGTTAATTTCATAAACGCTGGGACAAAAGTGCCTATAGTTAAATAAACACCCATGACCACCTGTAGATGGAAATCAGTTAATTATATGTATAGCTGCTGAATAAATAAACCATGGATGAGATAGAAGGACCTGGTTTCATTTAAATGTCATTACAATGGATCTGTACATGATCTTATCATTAAACAGAAAGCATATATTCAACACAATTGGTTCAATATGCCCTTTGCAGAGGGCCTTGTCATGGAGCTATTCGATTCCTGTCCTCTGATGCTCTGCTGATAGTGCTGCTTCTCACAGCGCAGTCGATACCTGCCAGTCATTTTGTCGAATAGGTGCTGATTCGTGGTATCAGACAATCAGATAAGAGGTATCTAGAGCATTACATGATGAAATATTCTTTCTGAAGAGACAGATGTAAAATGTATATCATACCACCCTGTCTGAGAAACTTTTGAGAACTTTTCCAAAAGTCCAAATTGTACAGAGTGAAGGTGACTTTTAGGTAAACACAAGTGTTTTGTAAAGCTACTGTACTGAGATTGACAGAACTGCAAAGCATTGCTTTTTTTGTTTTGATAATGTGGCTTTATGTCTTTTATGATGCTCTTTGTCCTACTTACTGAGATCATAAAACATCTATTATAATTTTTAATACATCCTCTCATGTTGACGTTTCTGAGTCCAATTTTGAACAAGCTTTAAAATATTATATATAATTTATATGCTAAAAACGCAGCCCCAGTAAAAACTCTTCACACAGCTTGTCCTCGGCTCCGTCCAAGCAATCATTCATAGCCTGAATCCATAGTGTCAGATGTTCACACATTGTCTTTCTGTTGCCCAGCACTGTCCTTCAAATCGATGCCTCGCTGACAGTTTAATGGCCCTCTAGCATGTGTAGTCTCAATGGTGTTCTAGTGTTTCAGAACGAGATTTGATTATGCTGACCACAAGTGTAAGCATTAATGCCCTCACCTTCTCATAAGTGCTGGTCACGAGCTAGCCATCCTTTCACCATCCATTAGAGCTTTTTCTAAGAAGACCAGCAGATGCCACGGTGGCCGTGTTATTGCACGCTATTGGATAAAAGTCATTTGAAGGGAGCAGGGAATGATTTGTGGGAAAAGCAGTACACTTTGCACACTAATGTAATTCAGAAGCAGGAATTGATCAGCAATGACAATGCAAATCATTGTGCTTTTTCCCCCTCACAAAAGAAGACATAAAAAAAGGATATCCATCTCAAAGCTTGAGATCCGAAAGTCGTAAAACATGGTGTGAAATGGTGTTAACATTTACTCAGACATGCTTTGAACTTTTCAGCATCTGCGTTCAGTTTAAACTGATAGAAGTCACGTGAAAGCCATTTGAAGTACAGGTGAGGTGAAGAGAATCGCAACATCCAATATTAAAGCAAACGCCTGTGAGAAGAATTCAGCTGCATTGCAAACTACACACTAACTACTCTGAGAGGAGAAAGAAAACCAGACTGTGATACTCACGCAGCGCTTGGGGGATACTATGCCCCGTGGCTCTGTTTCTATTTCTCAGAATCATTTCTGTGCCTAGAAAGATCTCATGTTCTGTTTTTCACAACAGATTCGAGACCAGGGATGATTTTTTATGATGGAATCATTCAGCACATTGCCAGAATATAAATTATGTTTCTGAGATGCTTCATTTCACCACCCAAAAAGAAGAGCTGCTGCTAATTTTTAAAAATGTATCCATTGTATCCAAGCTTAACATAGTTCAATTGAAAAATATTGAAAGTCACTTTTGGCCCTGTGGACTTTCGGAAAATAAACTCCCTTAAAACACACTTCAGACTCTCATTGGTTTATTTAACTTTTCCACTAGAATCCACTATGGAGATATAGTACATAAATCACTGGGAAATTCTGCTTTTTTTTCTTTCAAATGATTCTGTGGTGGGAATGACATTTCTTATATTTTAGGTTTCTATACTCCTGTTTATAGCTAGTATTTTATGTATTCCAAACAAACCCTATTAAATTATATTTTCACACGTTTGTATAGTTTGACAATTAAAGGGTGATTAGAATTGAGACTTTTCAGAAATATTCTGTGTTTACATATCGAATATTTCACGTCTCATATTTCATCTTAAGCTTTTCACTAACTTCAGAAAAAAACATAGGGACTGAATTGTTTTGTGTGGTGGAAAGGACAGCTGTGGGACAGTTTTTTGAAAAATATTTGTATACAAAAATATTGAGATGATTTTACATTGAATGTTCATTTTACTCTTTGTTTAGACTGTCATAGTTTTAAATGTAATAATTCATTTGTTTTATGATGAATTTTCATACAGTAGTTTAAGACTAAAAGACTAAGAGGGTACAACAATGAAACCTACATAAAGATCCATACACTTCATTTGAAAATTACTATAAAATTTATATTACTATAAAAAATGTAAAATGTTTCTAATACCTTTTTTTTTTCTCTCTTTTTGACACTCATATTAGAAAAAGAAAAATGTTATTTAGTAAATCTTTAGTAAACATGATTTAAAGATCAACCCCTAGGACAGTTCCTGAGGTTAAATTAACTATTAATTCCATTAATTACATTAATTATTGGCATATTGTGTAATTCAACATTTTAATCAACTGACAACCCTATAGTATAAACATGTGTGACCAAGTAGAAACATTAAAGGACTGCTGCAGGAGATTGTATAGATTCAACAGAAGAGTGAAACAATAATGGTTATTGTTTAACTCTATCTCAATGTTCAGCTAAAGTATCCATTACCATGGTATTGAAACCAGACTTTAGGTTGGCTAAAATGTTTTAAATTTGATTTATCCATTTGGACAAAACGATTTGTTTTGTTGACATCCAAAACCCATTAGCTTTCCTTCGAACAAAAACAAGCAATAACATGGCAAACTTTTCCATTTTTCTGCCTTTCCAAGCCCAGCATTAAGTGGTGGGTGGATGAGTATGGAGTTTGTTGTGGCACAGTTAGTGTGTGTTCATTCCTATCAGACTTTGGGGCGTAGCAAAAATACGCCCTATTTCAGCTGAAGGTGATTGTCTGTTTTTTTCCATGTGGATCAGTGGTGAGAACTGGTGGGTCGCAATTCAAACATGGGTCACAGATAAGGTTGTGCATATAAGGGAAAACAATGATACTGTAAATGCAAAATAAATAAATAAATAAATAATAAAAAATAAATAAACAAAATGCAACTTAACATATAAAAATATGATTAACTTTTATTTGATTAACCATAGTTGTTGTTGATTAACTTTTTAATTTGTTGTGAATGTGTTTGCTATTTTTTATTTAAATGTATAGTAAGCACTGAAAATTTTCAAAATATATTTAAATATTCAACTTTTAAAATGGAGGTAAAAACATTACACATTTAGTTTATTGTCCAATCAAAGTCAGTATTTTCATTTTGGTAGCCAAATCTGATGCTAATACAGGCCTTCTGAAGCAAAACAATACGTTTGTGTAAAAAAAAAGAAGAAGAAAAAATTAACCATATTTAACAAGTTATGAAGTAAAATATCTAGCTTCTGCCAAACTCCCTTCCATATTGAAGTTACGAAGAAAGTGTAAACTGGCGTTGCGTCAGTTACATTTTTTCGGTAAGTTGAATACGGAAGGTGTAGGACGTAGCGTAAGCTTTTTGATCTGCTAGAGTTTTATACTTTCTTCGTAAGTACAATACAGAAGGCGGTCTGGCGGAAACAAGAAATTTTACTACATGACTTTTTTTGTTTGTTTGTTTGTTTGTTTGTTTGTTTTTGTTTTTTACACAAATGCATCACTTCGCTTCAGAAGGCCTTTATTAGCAACAAATAAAACTTCAAACAATAAAATATTAGAGTATTATTATTATTATTATTATTCTTAAATTGCAATGTTTTGAAGTCCAATGTAAAATCTGGGTCCAAACAAAACTAGTTGTTGCTCTATTGCAGAAACCCTGTCCTTTATCTTTTTTTCTCTCTCTCAGCTGTCGTCTTTTCTCTATCCTACTCACTCTGCCGTTTTGCTTCTCTCCCTTTTCTCCTTCTCTTCTCTGATGAGTGGAAAATTACCTCAGATACTTTACGTTCCTCTGCCCCTCTGTTTGGTGGCTGGGGGGATGAAAGTGGAAGAAGGAAAAGAAGGTGTGAGATGAGAATTCATACGTTAGATCACAAGATCTGCCTGATAAACGGCAGCAGACACGTCATTTATCACCGGACCCACTAGGGAATGGAGACTCTCTAACTACTATGGGAAGAAACAGATACTTTTTTCACAAGGGCAGATAAAGAAAAAGAGAAGAGAAAAAACTGCCAATCAGTTGAGCAAATTAGCTGCAGAAAATGTCTGGCGGAAGTGAAATATAAGTAATGTGATGTTGGTGTTACAATGTCACACTGATTCATTGCCTGGACCTGTAGTCATGAATATTATATAGAGAGTATGTGGAGTTTTCCCACTTTCTGATGCAGAGAAGACACCTGCAGCCTCTTGGCTTGTGGCCTATTTGGATTTGGAAATCTTTTGAAATGAATAGGATAATTTGCAGAGATGTCTATGGTGCTGATGAAACCGGTGATATTTGCCATGCTTTGAGGACCACAAAATATATTTACAGGGTAGTGATATATACTTTTTAGGAAAAAAATAAATAAATAAATAAATAAAATAAAAAATGTTATACACAATAGGTTAAATTCTACCTAGCTGACTGATATGAATATGCTAATGTGGTTACTGACATGTAGACCTTAGTGAATGAAAATGTCAGTAGTGGAAATTATGTGATCTAGGACCTTTATACAGTGCTTGTCATTGTAAAGACTTTAAGTCTATCCCTCACAGCCTCATTTTCAAATGTTAAATTCAATATAGTGTCTAAGCTGTCTAAGGTCTAGGCCTATAATGCTCCGGTCTCCTCTGCCTATTTACACTGTGAACCTGTTGTCTTTTTCTGTAACCTGTTTTACAAATTCTAAAATCAAGTGATGGAAGTAAAGGTAAGAATGTTCAAATACAATGACAAATGGCAATTTGTCCTCACTGGTGAGCTGATCATTGTATAAACATTAGACACTGTACTTTCAGAATCTGTTCAGCTGTCAGTTGTGGCCAAGAAATGATAAAGCTTTTCATTCTATTGAGTTTAGCTTGTACTGTGAACGTTCAGATCAATGACCAAATCAATGAGATGCCTCTTTTGAGCAGAAAAGATGCAACGATGTGTAATCATGAAGCTTTTGATATTTTAGTAGTTAAAAATCAATACTCCTGTGTTATGAGCTACTTAGAGGGAAAAAAAAAGACGGCCATTAAAGATTCACAAGAAAGTAAGCTTTGCATTTACCTCGCATGAGAGTTCCTTTGGTGCAAATTTGAGTTTGACTTGTGTTAAATGAATACGTTTTGTAAATTAACTAAAAGATACTTGAATTAAAGAGTCCCTATTATTCTATTTTAAAGGTTCCTATTTTGTTTTGGAGGTCTCTTATAACAGATTTACATGCATCAAAGGTCAAAAAACACTTTCATTTTATCATAATATACATTGCACATCACCACATTTTTCAAAGATTCTCAAATTACTCATCTGAAAATTCAGTCTCTCTAAATCCCTTATTTCTGAAAGCCTACTCTGCTCTGATTGGCCAGATGGCCCAATCTGTTGTGATTGGTCTACCGCTTACAGGTAGACCAGGTAGGTACAGGTCTGCCCATTACAACAATTGTCAGCTCCGGAGGCTTCCTAAAGCTCAGCATTTGTACACACTGTAAAGACAGTAACGGTAGCGCCTTTTTCACCATATCAATTCGAGCACAAGTCAGATTATGAGACATTGGAAGTACTAGCTATTCAATCTGAACCTCCATCACAAGGATGACTTGAGCAGGATGTTTCACGCTACTCAGTTTGTCAAACATTATGAGATGTTACAACTGTAATTCCACACCATCAGCATTAGTAAGTGTATGTCCATCAACGAACTGATGTGTATATTTCCATTTTTTTTCTATTGTGGTGCACATGTATCATTAACTGTATCAATAAAAGTTAGACAAGCACTAACGTGAATCACTGATGTAACATTAAAGTTTGTAAAACAAATTTTGCTCCATCCTTTTTCATTACTCAAAGTACTAAGAACATCAGACAACCTGCATTAATGGACACAATTTTAGGTAGCAGTGGGTCCACAGCTAATTAGCAGAAGTATTTCAATAAGACAGTAATAACATGAGTTAGCCGGAGACCTACATAATATAAACACAAAACTACATATTTTGAACACCCAACTAGGCATGTGACTGTATCAAATTTTCATGTTGCAATTAATTGATGAAGCTTTTATCACGGTATACGGTATTATCACGGTATTAAAATAAGTTAAACCATTTTTGTCATAGTTTAACAGGTTTAAGAACTCTTTTTGTAATAAAACAAAAACAACTCTGACTGAAATGTTCAAACAGATTAAAATGCAAAAGAATTAGGCTATAAAGAACAACAGATAACACTTTACTCTATTTAATGCATTAACTAAGATTGAGCAATAGCTACATTTGTTACAGAAAGTATTATTTTTTGTTAATGTTAGTTTAGAAACACAACTGATCATTGTTAGTTTCATCTCAGGTCCATTAAATAAGTTATTTTGATTTTAGTAATGTTATTAAATAGTAACTAAGAAAGTAACCTTAATTAATAATAATTAATACTTTATAAGTATTTTTATTGTCAGTTTAGTGATAATGAATTAACATGTTAACTAATGAAGCTGTATGTTTTCAAAGTTTTACTGAACAATAACAAATAATCAGAACATTTCTAATCATTAGGGCATGTTGTAGTCCAGATTAAAATATAAAAATGTTTAGGTTTGAAAATAAATATCCTTTTAAGTCTTTTTTAAGTATTCAGTATTTGGTGCTGTGATGAACAACACTGAAATTACAAAAAAATGAATGGCTGTTTGAAGCATTTTAAAAACTTCACTAGCATAGTTACTTTGTTTGCACGGTTTCCGTGGTAACAGCTGCACGCTGCTGTTCCATCAGCGCCCTCTGCTGTCAGAGAGTGAATGCGCACTTTCATTCAGCTCGTCTCCTTCACTCGTTCCGCCATGTGCTTCTCGTGCACGTTGGGATTGTTTACATCTGAGCGCATGTCCTTTTGACGCAGAATACAGCGGTGTTGTGCATTTTATACGATTGATGGGTAAAGTATTTTTAATTGCCTTATAACAAATTAATAACTAGTAATAAATTATTATTTACGGTATTCTGAAGTGCTGACGATTACAATATTGTGCATATTCATAATCACGATTTATCACATTACCGAATATCGGCACAAGTCTACACACAACAGACAATATATAAATCAATAAAGTTGGTCTAAATAAAGTACTGTCCCATCTTTAATGGATAAGCATTTTCCAAATCCCATTTAGGCCTCACAGAGATTTGAGAAGGAATCATCAAAAGGTTATAGTGCTGTTGTATCGCTGTGGTAATTTTAACTACTTCACATCCTCATCCTTTGGAAGTGTTTACAAAGAGAATTTGCTTTAGCACAGCAGAAAACAGCATCTTCTTGACATGTATACACAACACGAAACAGCTTCAGTGTTTGAGGGCGGGTCAAAGCAGATGTTTGTGGGCAGCCAATGAAGACCATAGATTGGCATTATGCAAATTTGTTACATTGTTGTGTATGTAAGTTACAAGAGTAAAACTGGAATTACTGACGACTCGTTTCGGCATTAAAATATTGAATGCATTAAAATATAGACGTTTTCTGTCTCATAGTCTACTACACATCTCAAATGCATAAACAGTAATGAGAAAAAAAAAAAGAAAGTTATTTAAGTGGAGCAGATTCCTTAATAAATAAATAAAATGATGATTTAAAAGTGGGCTGAGACCATCTCGGTTGGGCTGAGACCATGGGCTGAGACCGTCTCGGTTACGTATGTAACCTTGGTTCCCTTGTTCACTAAAATGCTGTGGGATTGCCTCTGTGTGATTGCGTCTTGAAGCACGTATGAAATAAGTCCAATGGCATGATGGAACATCATAGGAGAGTGATGTCATCGACCAGAAAACTTTAAAACATACCCAGACCAAACAGTGTTAGCTTCTGATAGACTGAAGCAAGTCGCTCGCATGCATGGTGGGAGTATGGCATGGTGACGCAGCATCTCGTTCCCTTTCAGGGAACCAAAGTTACATATGTAATGGAGACATTCCCTTTCAAGGGAACTTGTGCTGCATCGAAACACTGTGGGAATGCAATACCCATGTCACCGTACAAGCAAGTGCCTATCATTGGGAAATCATAAGCGCACAACAAGACAGAAGCACCTGAGCCCCTGGAGTGGAGCCAAGGTCATGTTTATAGAACATAACATATGTTAAACATATATGGTGAAGATCAGCCTGCTGCATCACAAACATCCTGGAGATAACCTCCTGACAATAAAGCTTTAGAGGCAGCCATACTCCTAGTGGCCGGTGAAGGTGAATCACTCATAAAAAAGTGAGATGGCCTTGACCACCCACTTGCACATTCTTTGCTTAGATGCAGGACACCCCTTCCTAGGTGACTCAAAACAGATGAACAGTTGTTCAGATTCCCTCCACAGGACAGCTCTGTGGATATACGCATCTAGGGCCCTAACTGGGCAGAGCAGATAAAGTTTCTCCTGTTCTGAGGTACGAAAGGGAGGAGGACAGAAGGCCTGCAGTATGATAGGCCTTGCATCATTTGCAAAGACCTTGGGAATATAGCCAGGTCTAGGGAGAAGAAAAGCCTTTACCATTCCAGGTGCAAATTCCAGTCATGAGGGCACAACCGAGAGGGCTTGATATCTCCAATCCTCTTGAGAGACGAGATAGCCAGTAGAAATAGGATAGAAGGATAGCTGCAAGGAACACTCCTGGAAGAGCACCCAGTGGGATCGCAGTGTCCTTAACAGTAGCCTCTCACAGTGCTCACATGAGGCCCCACATTATATTGTAGTGAACAGCAGACATGATGGCACCAGAGCTTCACCACAGGAATCTCTTTGTCCCACTGGGGTTAAGACAAAGGGGTGTGATATGGCCCTCAACAACAACAACTGAAGGACTATTATAATCAGGACTGCCAAAGGTGGAGGGCAGGAAAGACGACATCAGCGGCCCATTGATCACAGGATAATTTCATCACGAGTTGCCTTTGTTCACCTCAGCCCTCCATGCCTGATACCAAGGTGTTAACATGGACTCCTAGGGCCACCAAACCGGTTCTGACTAGAGCACAGCAAGAACAAAGAAAGACAATCTTTATACATATTGGCTTGAAACCACAAAAATGGACAGGAAACTGTAAAAAAAAAAAAAACATGTCCTATACATCTCCTTATTTATCCAGGGAACTGCACACACACTGGAAACTGCACCTGAAATAACAGCCAATGCAATCACACCCACTCAGACAGAAATGTGATACCTCAACCAATTCACATCAAGTTTGGACTCTATGAGTTCAGAACACTGCCACAAGGCTTTGAGAAAGGTTTGGAAAAGAAATAAAGTGTTTCCAAAGTCTTAAAGACACTGTTTTATTTAACTGTGTACTTTGGGACAATGCAACAAGTTCCACAAGATGAAAAGGTGGGACGT
This sequence comes from Chanodichthys erythropterus, assembly GCF_024489055.1. Taxonomy (NCBI): domain Eukaryota; kingdom Metazoa; phylum Chordata; class Actinopteri; order Cypriniformes; family Xenocyprididae; genus Chanodichthys; species Chanodichthys erythropterus. The sequence continues at coordinate 25,367,467 of NC_090229.1, forward strand.
GATGGGCGGACACCTGGAATGCTACGACCCAATCACATCACCACAGCATTAGTAATCCCCTCCCTAGCTTTCCCAGGTGAACACACCCTTGTTCTGAGTTTCTGACCTGACAAGGGAAGAACAATAGCACGACAAAGGTTATACTGCGAGTAGGGATGCACGATACCATTTTTTAAGGACTGAGTACGAGTGCCGATACTTTTTTCTAGTACTCGACGATACAGATGGCTATTCAATTTTCAATTTCTCTCTCTCTCTCTCTCTCTCTCTCTCTCTCTCTCGTGTTGTTTTCCAGTTTTCCAAGCACAACATAGTGAGATTAACTTGTTTTTTTTTGTTTGTTTTTTCAGATACAGTAGGTTTATTTACCATGTATACATGTATTTAACATATTTTGTTGTTTTATTAACATTAATGACAAATATAGGCTATAGTCCCTTTAAGACCGAATCCATGGATACTGACACATATCCTGTTTTCACCCAAATGTTTACGTCCACTTAAGCCATAACCGACTGTATTTACGTGAGATACTCCACACGATGGACTATGTGTGCATTTGACCATTCAGGCATGAGGAGAACTGATTGCGTGCTGTCTGAGAGAACTGGGATCGCGCAAGAAAGAGAGAGCGTGTACATGAGAGAGAGTGCTTCTGGTCTCTGTCATTCGGCACGATTCCACCTATCCCGCCTTCACTAATCGATAACGAATTGTGATTGAACGCATGCAGTTCGCAATGTGTGTGTTGTCATCATTAATCATTAATACTAGTATCGGTATCGGGGCATCCCTACTTGCAAGTAAACCTTTCACCACATGGACCTTCATGCAGCCCAGCCCGACCTTCTGTAGAGGACTTTGTCTCCTGACCTGAATGCAGAACTGGAGTTTGAATACGAACACATGAAAAATACAATTGTTATATATACACACGGAGTGCGCATATGATTGGTTTCAGCGCGGAGCTCCGCAATGAGTTTAACAACACTTGCCACGTGGATCAAAGATTATACAGAATAAAGTATCTGTGTTTAAAGGTTTTATAGACATATTTCACACATTCTCCTTCACCAAACATGAACCAGTATGGTGTATGAACACATTCATCAAGTCTTCTTCAAATTAAATATATGTGCAAAGTGGACACAGTGGTGTTTCTGAACGCAATGACACGATTATTCTGATGGACAAAAGACTTAGAGAAGTGTGTTGTGTTGTGTGTTGTCTTTGAGTGTGTTGTAGGTCTTTGTTTGTCTTTGGTTGTTCTCAGGAAGTGCTCGAAAATAGACAAGCTCAAAATGTTTTAGACCCCGTTCACACCTGTATTTACCCAGCAAACAATTTTGCATTTAAGGAATGTCTAGTAGCAGTCCAAACACAACACTGACATCAAGACTAAAACAAGGCAAAATTTGGTCTATCATTGAAAATTTAGATAGAACATGTCAAAGAAATGAAACCAAATATCTTGTAATCACTGTTGACTTTGCTTACATGATGGAATATCATACATCTCACAACTTATTTTGGCAAAAACGACATGTAACCAAATGCAAGGTTACTTTGACTAGAAGTGGGTTACTCATAGTCGGACTATATCGGGTCTATAGTTAACTGAGACTGCTATTGCTTGCTGGGTAGCATAGTGTCATCCACTTGTGATCCGATCAACCAAAACGCATCTTAATATCAGGTGTAAACAGGGGAACAGATTCAAATTTTGTGCATGTATAAAGCTTTCTCTGTTTTACTCTTAATATTTGAATAACTTACCTTGTGTTTCTTCAAGAGAACAGAATAAATATAATATAATGAAGAAGAATAAAATGTTAAAATATATAGCCTGAAGCTGTTACAACAAGCAGAAATCAGTTTTACAGAATATTTCCCATTCAGTCTAATGCATATAGAAAGCATATCCACAAAAATAAACATTTGAAAATGACTTTCAAAAGATGAAGGACAACATATACTGTCATTCTGAATGTCCTCAATAATAATAATAAAAAGTCATAATGAAAAAAAACAAAACAAACAAACAAATAAACAAAAAAACTATTAGCTTATATATCTCATCATCTTCAGCTCATTTTCTTTTACAATATTTCACCCAAGGCTTCAGATTCATGATGTTCTTTCAAAGTGTTTTTTTTTTTTAATCTATTGCTATGTTAAGAGCATTTATCAGATTACTGCACGTAAAAATGAACTGAACCCATGAATGTTGTGAATTGACTCTGATTACAGAAAGATCAGTCATTAAACTTCTTCTCTACACTACTGGACATGTTTTAAGAAAGATTATTCTCTTTTGGCTGTATCAGCAGTCTGATTGAAACTGAACACTGTGATCGTTTTAGTAGATGCAAAACTGTCTTTGTGAATGCCAGCAAATAAGCAAACATAGAGTGACGGATATTTTCCTTCATATGCTTATCTAGTAATGATCCTTCATCTAAAAAAGGGGAATGATGACTGGTGATCCTGTGCAAGACAATAAAATGTCAAAATTATGCCTATTCACAGACAGCTACAAAAATTCTCCTGATAGCACTGATTTTTTTTCTGAATTTTGTCAGGCTGTATAGTCTATCCATAGCCAGGTCATATGCCTCTCACATAATGGGGCCTAATTGCAAGCAATTACAGGCTCCATTATGGAAAATAATGGTCACAATTTATCATCTTCGCAGACAGAGAGGAGTAAAGGGAGTTTCATATGGTCAAAATGTTAGATTGGCCAGCCTTTTTTTTTTTTTTTTTTTGTGATGAAAGAAAAGAGATATTTACAAGAGCCATCAATTAATGTGTTCATTTCGATATGAGTGGATTTATGTGGAACACAGTTATATTCATGTAACAACGCTCTACTTTGTTGAACTACAGAAATGGCTAGGCTAAATGTGTAAAATAACAAGGGTGGTGAAAGAAGTTGTGGATTTAGGCATGGGCAACATGGGCAACCGTCCAGTCAGTGTCTTGACATGTGCGTGCGTGCTCCCGGAGAAGTACTCTCAGAAGTAAGGAGGAGCGGAGGTTGCTTTAAGTCACCTGAGGGCTTCCAGTGGACAGAGTGGGAGGGAGAGCGGGAGAAGATCTATATCAACACAAACTGAAAATATGTATAATAAAAAAAGGTGTAAGCCACCAGGAGCCTAAATGAGGAAAATGAAGAGTGGAAACAGTAAAATAAAGGCACACTCACCACGTTATAAGTAATATTATGCATATAATAAAATATAAATACTTATTTTATGCTAGATGTTGCTTGCTATGCTATTACAAATAGGGCAACAACATTTCTTTTTCTGTCCAACTAGCTTACATAAATTTTGATTTTGGAACATAATAATGTATTTAAAAATAAAAAAGTAATATCACTCACTGTATTAGTGTGGGCATTTAGATTTGGGGAAGAAGATTGCAGCCATCTACTGGAAAACAAACATAAATAACATGATTTTTTTTAACTACAGCCTCTAGATCAGGGGTGTCCAACACCCCTATAAATTCATTATAATGTCAATTTAACATTTTAAATTTATTTTTATTTATTTATTTATTTTTTACTGAAGTATCATTTTAGCATTTTTTAAAAAAAACATTTTGCAATTATGTCACAACACTACAATCAAACCTGAACATAGTGCATCTGATGCTATGGGGAATGTCTGTAGTACGTTCAATGAAGAATCTCCGTTTTCTTTCAGTTGGTCACATTCTATGTCATGTACCAATGAATTGGGATCTTGCCTGAGAGTCCAATCACCTGTGTGTAAACTAAATGAGCCAATGCATATTGGCATGCGAGATTACCTCAATACCTCAAGCAAGTGGAGGCTCCTTATCTATACACTGATTGGTAATATATGTGACAAAAGTTCCTCTGAGGATGCAACCAAGCCTTCTCACACACCCCCTGTCCAGTTGTGGAACCAGGTAAATGTTACACCACACACTCAGACCTTTGGGGCGCTATGCCGTCCGAGTCCTCTCTCTGGGTTCCACCTAGCTGCCCCACTGCAGGTACATCTATGGTCCCACTGGTCCCCCTTGTACGGTTTCTGGGGGCCTGGCTAGCACCCCACAGCCTATCTGGCTGGCTTACCTGGACCATCAGACTCGGCTATGTGATTCAGTTCACCCGGCATCCCCCGGTCATAAGGGGCATCCAGTTTACCTCCATGCTGGCCAGCGATGCTCCTGTCTTATGAGCAGAAATCTCAGTCTTACTGGTGAAGGACGTGATAGTTGGTCCTTCTAGCTAAAACCAGGGTTTTACAGACCCTACTTAATTTTAAACAAGAAAGGTTGAGGGTTGCGGCCAATCTTGGACCTGCGAGTTTTGAATCGGGCCCTTCATAAGCTCCCATTCAAAATGTTAACAAATCTTTTGGGTGCATCCATCCCTGAGATTAGTTTGCAGCAATCAACCTGAATGACACATACTTTCATGTCTTGATTCTCCCTCGACACAAATCATTCCTATGCTTTGCATTCAAGGGGCAGAAATATCAGTACAAAGTCCTCCCATTCGGGCTGTCCATGTGACCTTGCATCTTTACAAAGGTCGAGTAGGTGGCCCTTGTTCTCCTGAGAGAACACAGCGTTCGCATCCTCAACTATCTAGATGACTGGCTCATACTGGCCCAGTCACGAGAGCAGTTGTGTGAACACAGGAACATGGTGCTCAAACACCTCAGCCAGTTGGGGCTTCAGGTCAACTGGGAAAAGAGCAGACTCTGCCCTGTGCAGAGGATCTCTTTTCTCTGTATAGAGCTGGACTCGGTCAACCAGACAGGTCAACCTCACAGATTTCAGTGTTGAACTGATTGAATTCACTCAAGAGCAGGACAGCAGCCCCACTGAAATTATTTCAGAGGCTCCTGGGGCATGTGGCATCCGCAGCCACAGTGAGGCCCACTTCAGCATTGGCTTCATGGCTGAGTCCCAAGATGGGCGTGGCTAAGCGGCACTCACCAGGTGACAATCACCCCAGCTTGTCGGCAAACCTTCAGCCCGTGGTTGGACACTGTGTTTCTACAGGCAGGAATTCCCCTAGAACAAGTGTCCAGGCATGCTGTTGTCTTCACGGATGCCTCCGTCACTGGCTGAGGTGCCACGTACAATGGGCATGCAGTTTTGGGTGTTTGGACGGGACCCCAACTGCATTGTCACATCAATTGCCTCGTGTTGCTTACAGTATGTCTTGCGCTGGGCCGCCTCAAATCGCTGAGGCAAGCATGCACTGGTCCATAAGGACAACACTGTGACCATTGCATGTATCAACCATCAGGTTGGCCTACGCTCCTGTCGCGTGTCGCGACTCGCCCACCATCTCCTCCTACGGAGTCAGAAACTTCTGAGGTTGCTTTGTTCCATTCACATCCCAGGCCTGCTCAATTGTGGAGCTGACAAGCTCTCACACCAGTCTGTCCTTCCAGGAGAGTGGAGACTCCATCCCCTGATGGTCCAGCTGATATGGAAGGGCTGCACAGGTAGACCTGTTTCCCCCAGTGAGCCTATTGCACAAACACTGTGCAGGTATGACAGAGATGCTCATTCAGAGCTGTGCTCTCCTTCCTGCAGGATGGGCTGGAACGAAGGCTGTCTCCCTCCACCCTGAGAGTGTATGTTGCAGCGATTGCCACATATCAAGATGCAGTGGATGGTAAATCTGTCGGACAGCATGACCTGATTATCAGGTTCCTGAGGAGTGAGAGAAGGCTGGATCCTCCTTGCTCTCAACCCATTCCCTTTTGGGACCTATGGTGCTTACAGCATTGCAGAAAGCCCCCTTTAAACATCTGCGGTCAGCTGAGTTTAAAATCCTGTCAATAATGGCTCCTGACTGCACTGGCTTCCATCAAGAGTGTAGGGGACCTGCATGAATTTTCAGTTGACGAATTGTGCCTGGAATTCGGGACATGTGCCCAAGGTTCCCACCACTCCTTTCAGGGACCAGGTGGTGAACCTGCAAGTGCTGCCCCTGGAGAAGGCAGACCTAGCCCTAGCTTTGCTGTCCCGTCCATGCTTTGCGCCTGTATGTGGACTGAATGCAGAGCTTCAGGGCCTCAGACCAGCTCTGTGTGTGTTATGGAAGCCAGCAGAAGGAAAAGCCTGTCCAAGCAGAGAATGGCCCACTGGTTAGTGGATGCCATTGTCTTGGCATATCAAACCCAAGGCGTGCTGTGCCACCTTGGGTTGAGAGTTCACTCTACCGGAAGTGTTGATTCCTCCTGGGCACTGGCGCACAGCACCATGCTGTCAGATATATGTAGAGCTGCGTGCTGTGTGACACCCAACATGTTTGTTAGATTCTATAGCCTCGGCAGGGCTTGGTGTGGAAGAGCATCCGACGGCAGGCCTAACACTCCTACGTACGCCCAGTGGTTGTCCCCTGTGCTAGGCTAGGTGCCATATGTTGTGATCTCTTACGGCATGTGTATTCTTTCACGGTACAGCTTCCCTGAAAGTGAGCCCATGTCTTTCCCTCAGCAGAGTCCACTCTGCCTTTTCTGACCAGGTGTTGACTCCCTCCTGAACAGGCCGGAGCTACCCCAGAGACTCCCATATGTAGTACTGCCTAAGGCCAAGCCATATGTGTAACTGCCACATGATACCTCCCTACGGGCAGGGTTATGGATTCCGCAGGGTCCTTTTCCAAAACTGGAAAGGGCACACTTTCTCAGTGTTATCCAATAGTCTCGCTAATTAGGTCATACTGAACAGCAGTGATCAACGTTCTCGGTGTAAGCCCTCTCCCATCTTCTGCCCCAGGAGGTGCGGAGGGATTAGGTGGCTTATGCAAGGCGCTGGAAGGGGCAGCAATAGTGGTGCTTTGTTAGGGAATCCAATTTGTTGGTACATTCCAATGTGACGTTTACAGGGGCAGCGGTTAAGTAACAGAAGGTTAACATACGCTTGCATCGGACCCTGGGGCTGGATCTATGACGTTAATGACAAACATTTAAAATATTTACCCTCTGATGGTTCGGCACAGGACTTGAATGTAAGCTGATACATGAGTATAGGATGCCTGCCAGTTAAAATTGGCGCCCTTCCTCTTATTTGTCAGATACTTTGCTAAAGTAGTACCTGTAGCTGACTCCCACAGATCTTGGTGTCTACTAAGTAGGAAGCTCCCTTACAGTGGCGATCTCGAGGACCCAACGAAGAGTAGATTTGCCCCAGCTTTGAGAACCCTCCTCGTTGTAAGGCACTTTCGGGAGTGTCGGCGTTTTGAGTTTCTGAATGCATTCTCAGGAGGAGTGCAGAGTAGAACTGCAGCACGTGTTGTCAAAATGATGTTGAAGATGTGTTTGTTTCTATTTAAATGCGTTTTCTACAGTTGCAGCGCTTTGAGCTTTTTGCTATTTGCAACACGCTTCTGTATTTGGTTACGTCATATTTGCAGCACGTTTTGTCAAACTGGTGACGATTTCTTATTTTGCTGGTGTCTTTCTATTTGCATCAGAATGGTGAGCTCTCTTGGCCACCATACAATAGTTTCTTGTGAGCACGCAAATAGTTCTTGTGCACAGGCGAAAGTCAGTATATTTTTTATTTTTGCAACGGTTCCTTTAGGGGCTCCACACACACACACACACACACACACACACACACACACACACACACACACACACACACACACACACACACACACACACACACACACACACACACACACACACACACACACACACACACACACACACACACACACACACACACACACACACACACACACACACACACACACACACACACACACACACACACACACACACAAACACACACTCCATCATTGGAAAATTTTCAATTGAGCACATAATTAGCCAGAGCTCTGCAAAGTCCATTGATTTGTCTTTTGTTGTGATAAATTATCTCTCACACTTCTTTCCATGTGACATAGCACATTGAAAGTTAATAGGACCCCGGGGGCAAATGTTCTCCATCAGCTGCCATCATACTCATGTTTGTGTAAGCTGTGTACATGTGGAGTTGGAGTGACATGTTATGCTCCTATCACCACCATAATCACTGTGCTTTTGTTGATGTTTTGTTAACTGCTATCATGTCTCCGTGTCCTGACACGATAGGTCTTGCTGCTCAGATTTAGCCGAGATCAGGTGTGTGGGAACGAGTTGAAAAGTATTTTTATTGAAAAGCAATTGGCATGAGTATTGATTGTCTCCTAAAATGTATGTGGGTGTGCAAGAGAGAGACAGATCTTGTGTTTGGGTTTGTTTGAGGTTACTACTGCCATCAAAGTTGAGTTATTGGAAATTTAGCAGAAACTTTTTTGTCTCATGTGACTCCAGATTATAACATATACTGCAAAAACCCACAGTGATCATATGTATATTTACATGTATATCTCTTAATGAGACTGTGTATATCATATAATACCAGTCAAAAGTTTGGAGTTGGTAAGAATTTTTAATGTTTTTTAAGTCTCTTTTTTTACTTGAAGTCTTAAGTCTTCTTGCTCACAAAGGCTGCATTTATTTGATTAAAAATACAGTAACAACACTAATATTGTGAAATATCATTACAATTTAAAAATAACCGTTGCCTATTTTAATATATTTTAAAGTGTAATTTATTCCTGTGATGATCCTCCAGAAATGATTCTAATACCCTGATTTGCTGCTCAAGAAACGTGTATTATTATCAGTGCTATAATAACAGTTAAACTGTGGAAACTGATATACATATTTTTCAGGTTTCTTTGATGAACAGAAAGTTCAAAAGAACAGCATTTATTTTAAATATGTTTTTCAACATTATACATATCTTTACTGTCACTTTTGATCAATTTTTATCAAAGTATTTTACTCTGCATGAAAATTTTGTTTATCTACATTTTTTTTTCTTTTTCTCTCTCTCTCTCTCTTTATATTTGAGCTTGAAAAGTGTTAAGTGAATCTCATTTACACTGTAAGCAAAATTATATGCTACAGTATGCTTAGCACGCATGTGTGCCTTAAACCATACAGAATTTGACAGGAACCTTCCTTCATCATCTTAAACTTGCTTGATGTGAAAAGAAGAGATCTTTATGAGATGAAAAACCTCCTTCTGTGACCTGAAATATGTTTAACTCAGATTTGGTGGTCCAAAAGTATTTGCACAGTCTACATTCTTTTCCCTTAAAGGAGCACTTCATATTCATAGTGTCATATTTACTTACCCTCATACTGTTTCATACCCATGTAATATATATATATATACACACACACACAACACAAAAAACAAAAACAAAAAAACAAGACATTAAATGTAAATTTGTTGGAATTAACTTTTTGGTGGGTGAACATTTTAATCTTTAAAAACGGTAAATGTTCTGCCTCCTGTGTGTCACAGAGGACAAACAGCTGCCTAACGTGGCAGGTGTAGGTGTTTGGATGAACATTCACTATCAGATCACGCAGCACCAACCTTTAGATCATTAATCAAAGGGCTGTTGATTCTGATAGTGTTTTATTAATGGCTTATCTGAGTAATATAGATCCATGGGAAGTGGAGGGGGTGCTGGTTCCCTCTGCAGAGAGATGGGCTTTGATCAGCTGCCTGATATGAGGCAACTCAAATGTGACCTGGGACCAGGTCATTGTGTGGCATGACAGGCATTGGGGGAGCGAGACCACCTGCTGCTAGCCTCACCTTCACACTGGATTTATCCAACACCGGTGATATTAAAGAAATCATTATGACATTGACATGCAAAGAAACACCCTGACTGCCTAATGGGAGAAGAGTGTTGTTGAATGCTAAAATGAATATTCTGCTGAATTATGGATTTGACATGATACAGAAATGTTGGGATACTGTACACTCACTAGCTGGAAACATTGCTCTGCAGTGAATATTTGAGTATTTGGAGTGTTCACTAAAAAATTAAAAATATTACTCAGCCTCAACCTTTTTCTATTGAAAACAGTAAGGCACATAGTTGCTAGTGGTGTTATATAGTTATTTATTAGGCCTATTAGTTGTATTACAACTGTCAATGCTCATGCATTGCAGTCTTTACAGTTCTTAAGTGTCCGCTGATAATTGCAAATTACAGTAGCATGAAATGTATGTATATGATATTTAAGTACTGTATAATATGCCACAATTCATTATAGTACTACATTTATAATGGTCAAACCTGGCACCTAGTTTCTGTCAGTCTGTTAATCATGTAATTAGTTTCCACCTGTGTTCATTTACTCCCTCATTAGTTCCTTTGTTTGATACTTGTATTTAGTCCCTGTATTCTCCTTCAGTCTTCGTCCATTCTCATTAATGTTAACTGTGTTAAAGTGTATTGCATGCCTGTTTCTGTCATTAAATATCATTATTCGTATTTTCCTTCATCCTTATGCTAACACACATCACATATTATTATATTTTTTTAAATAGTTTTGTTTCTTCTCTCTCTCTCTCTCATAATCAGCAATGCATAAGGTGTTTTGTAGTACACTTTCTATTATTTAGCTAATGGTTATTGCATTATTTTAGTGTCTCGTGTGTTACCCTGATGATTACCATGTTTTATGGACAGGCCAATTATGATGAACTGATTGACAATATAGCTTTCTATTGTGCCACCTGTTTTATTATGGTGGTTTTCAGATCATTTTAAGGTAAAATCATAAATAGGTAGTTAAAGTATATTGGTATATTAACATTATTTCACTCAACAAAATATATGGTTATAAATGTTTAAAAATGCAGGCATGAAATATAATCCCATAATATTTGAAACACTGTAACAATAATTTTACGATCAATTTTTTACTGTCAAATATCAGCTGCCAGGTTTTTTTTTTTTTTCTGTAAATTGAACAAGACATGTGCATTGTAAATGTTAATGATAGACCATTTAACTAGATGTGTCTCAAATTGTCATTTCAGAAATCATCTTTCTTACATGATTGTATTTCCTCATGTCAGAGCTCATAAACAATAGAAGATGAAGTGAGGCTTTGCAATAATGGGGTGGGGTGGGGTTTGGGGTGGGTGTAGTCATTAATAATAAAAAAAAAAAAATAGTTTTGCTAAATGGAAATAGGACAAATGGTCCACACATTGCATTTAAATAAATACGCATTTTGATTGGTAACAACAATCATAGGTCATTTCACAACGACAGACGTAACACGACACTGTCATTATTTTTACGCCAGCTAGAGGGTGCATGACTTTAAAATGTAAATATAGGTCGTAATAAGGTGCTTGAAAAATGACCTATAGGGTCGTTTTTTTGTGTGTGTTTGTTTTTTTGTTTTTTTGGAGTACAGTCTGTGTAAAGATGATAGATAGATATGAAAGACTTGAAAAGTCTAGATAGATAGAGATAGGGGGACCATAGATAGATAGATAGATAGATAGATAATGGTCTTGCACAGAGGGAAACTGGTTACCCAGTGCATTATTCATCTCATGATCTATAATAACACTCTATTCCCATCTCACACATGCAAACACACAGCAAATGTCAGTTTATCTGGGACTATAGCATCAGCTCAGACCTTCTGCTTGTGCCAGTAATATATGACATTATACACAGTCCCAACCATCTGCTGGTGGTGCCTATTTCCCCCCTAAACTTTCTCTCTTTTCACCTGAGCCAACATCTCATCATCTCAGCCAAACAACCTATTTAAAGTGACATGTAATTCAGAGCAAGGATAGCTTGGAAAAATGAAAGTGTTCTCTCCTGCATGGGGGACATCATAGCTGTGGTGATGTACTTGCTGGCTCATTTGGGAAGATAGATGACTTTTGTTTACTTTTGAGACTTTTCAGGTGAAAGTCCTCATGCCTGCAGAGACTGAATTTGCTGAAGTGCATTTTTTGATAATAGATCATGCTGGTGGGTAATGTGATGGCAAACATAACCCCTTTTAACACTCTCTTTTTAAGTTAGAAAGTGATCAATGTACTTCAATGGAGAACATGAAAGGCAAATTGCCAACCTGAATTGTGCACTGCATTTCATGTCTCACGTTTTTATTATTATCTGAATCATAGTGATGCTATTGTAACAATCATATCTGGATTTCTAACAGAGCTAGCATGGCATAGGAAATGTAGGCCGCTTTTAGCACAAATATGCAGAATCATTTAAAAACAGTCGCCGCTCTGACTGAACGATAACACAGTGGGTCATTTGAGGTTCATCTTAACAAACACATAAATCTAAAGATAAAACTAATGCAGCTCTCGGAGATGCTGCAAATGGAGCTGACATAAGCCATGCATACATATATACTACTGGATCCATCCAGCTAAATCAAGTTTTGAATTCAAGCAGATGTGTCTACATCGTCAAACATTTTTTTGTTTTTTTAAATGAATAAAGTAGTGCTTACAATGCATTAAATGACTAATTCACAATTCTAGTTATTTGGTAACATTGCAAACATAATGAAGGACCTACCAGGAAATACTCATCTACAGTAAGGTAAAATGTAACTCATAAGAATAAGGTCTGGACTATTCTGGAGGAGACTGTTCTGAAGCTGCAGTTCCACATATTTGTACAAAATATTGAATTAATGAATGTAATCAATGTGGTATGCATTGATATGTTTTAATCAATCAATCAATCAATCAATCAATCAATCAATCAATCAATCAATCAATCAATCAGTCAATCTATCTATCTATCTATCTATCTATCTATCTATCTATCTATCTATCTATCTATCTATCTATCTATCTATCTATCTATCTATCTATCTATCTATCTATCTATCTATCTATCTATCTATCTATCTATCTATCTATCTATCTATCTATCTATCTATTAACCAATCAATCACATACATTTTTCCAGTCTTTTAAACAAAGCTGAAAGCAATTGCCTTGACAATATATTGCAATTATAATCAAAACTTCAAGTTATACAACTTTATTTCAATTGCATTGTCAGTTCACTTCTGAATGCTGTCAGAACCCTGACATTGAAAACTATTACTAAAAGGGATTCGAGACTCATGTGAAAAGACTTGACTTGGACTTGGCCTTTAAAGAGCTGAGACATGTACACCTGCTTTCTACAGTGCAATAGGCTGTATTTGGTATTGGTTGTAAATACATAGACATTCACTGTCCTACCATAACCTCAAAGTGCAAATGTGAAACTGTGACCCTGGTTAAAACAGTATCACTATTGTCATTCTTCCAGTACATGGTAGACCAATTGTACCTTATTGTGGCTAGTTATTTTGTGTGTGTGTGTGTGTGTGTTTGTAATGTAACCTGCGGTTGTGGACAGAATTAGACCCTGGCTGCTTTTTTATCTCTAGATTTGGGGACATTGGCTCGGCTGCAGCTGGACTTGGAACAAAGGCCCTGAGCTTACGCATCCATCATACAAGCAAGGGAATTGTGTGCATTTCCTCATGACACTGTGTTCACACTGTATTTATGTTTTGCCCTATTTAACACACTATATAGAAAGCAAGCCATGTCCACTTTATGATTCAAGTGGATTTTTAATGCATTTTATAGGATTGGAGTTGTGTGATTCTTGGCATTTCGAACACGGGTCACGAGTGGCGTTCCCATAATTGTAATCTGTGGTATCACTCAGTCAAATTTGTCATCTTTCTTTGCACCTCTGTGATATGTGAGCTTGAGTTGAACTTAAATATCATTTACTATTCCAGTAACATATTTTAAGAAGGTTTAAGGTTTATTTATAATTGCAAAATTAACCAGAAGCAAAACCAACATAGGCTCACTGGAAACACTCTGCTTTTGCAAAACTCCAAACACCTATATATGTAATTCAATGCAGTTTCCAGCTGAAATAAACACTTGAGGCAGATTATCAGTTAATAACTTTTGCATGATTCCTTGCTCAATACTATGTTAAAACCTCAAAACACATTTACCGTAGTGCATTTATTTTTTTAGAATAACAATTTCTGATGTTTGCATCACATATCCATCTTCATATGACTTTCCTGATGTTATAAACTTTCTTGGTAGCTGACATGGTACAGCATTGAACTTGTGATGTGGCACTCTTGCACTCTTTGGACATTTCATTTCTGAACTACCACGATATGTACAACCAATGTAGCCAGATTCACATTCATTTGTTTCAGATAAAACTTAATACGGTGGCCGAGAGACATAACCAAATACAGAAACGCGCTGCAAAAGTTCACAACACAACCAAATACAGAAACGTGCTGTATCTGTATTTGGTTGTGTTGTGAACTTTTGCAGCAAATATGTTGTCAACTGAAGATGTTTTCTTTATTTGCTGGTGTTTTTTTTCTATTTGCATGCGTTTTCTTCAGTTGCAGTGCGTTCAGCTCTCTCTCCCACCGTACCTTTAGCTCCACATACCTTTAGCTCCACACTCGCTGGACATTTTAATTTGAAAGTGTCGGGAAACATGCAAGAAGCAACAGTATATAATTTTGCAAAAAATGTCATCACAATCAGGCTTGGTTTAACAAAATGTTATTTGGTCAAACAAAAAAAAAACCTGTATCGAAAATGCAAGTTCACTGCAGTTATCTAAAGAAGTAGAAAGCCAAACTGGGGTGACTGTTTCCCATGACACAATACGGTGTACACTGCAGAGGAATGGTATGCATGGGTGCCGTCCATGAAAGAAGCTTCTCCTAAAGCCCAGGCACAAAAAGCCCACCTAGTGTTTTCCAGAGCCCATGCTGACAAGATGAAGACTACTGGGACTCTATACTCTAGAGTGATGAGACCAAGATAAATGTTGTTGGAACTGATGGCTTCAAAACTGTATGGCGTCGCAAAGATGAGAAATACAAAGAAAAACACATGGTGCCCTTGGTCGTCGTGCACTTTCTAAACTCACATCTAAGGCCACTGTTGGATTTCAGAAGAACAGGGTGAAAGTGATTCAGTGGCCAAGTATGTCTCCTGATCTGAACCCAATCGAACACCTATGGGGAAGAGACAAGTTGAGCATCACTCTCCATCCAGCATCCAGTCTCTAAAAGAGGTCATTCTTGAAGAATGGAAAAAGATAGATGTTGCAAAATGTCGCCAACTTGTTGATTCCATGCCTAGAAGACTTGGTGCTGTCATTAAAATTCATGGAGACCATACAAAGTACTAGATGTAGTAGTTTTGTTGTGGGTTGTACTCATTTTTGCATCACCCTAATTTTAGTAAAACTGAAAATTGTGTAATCTAAGTTATATTATTAACCTTACTTTCATGTTAAAAGTTAAACAGATGTTATATAAAACTTAGTCTTGTTAACATTTTGGAAATAGTTTTTGTGTTATTTGAGATATTGAAGAAATTATTAACTTGTAGCTTTTAAAGTATCATTAATGGTGATAGAGAGGATCTTTTCGTCGACTGAGAAACCAAAGACTGTTACTGAGTTTTTGAAATGAGCGCATGCGTAAGAACAACCCCCCTCCTTCACAGCTCATTTCAAAGGAACACCTCCCAAAACTTGAGTATTGCACGAGTATTGGAACACGAGTGTTTACCACCGGCATTCGCTGTGTCGTGTTAGTGGATTCATTACGTCGGACTCACCACAGGTAACTCATAATCTGCAGTTGTTACTCCTGTCTCCTGACAAAAACATTGCATGCGGCAAATGTGGAGTGTGGAAAGTTACTGGAGCGCGCAGCCGCGCTCGTCTCTCACAAGGAACGTCACGGCAGTGATTGACAAGCCAGAGGGCCAATCGTTTACGCGATGATCGCATAAACGATTGGCTGATGTTTTTAAGGCCCTACCTCGTGCACAGATGATGTATATTAATATTATTCCTTTCAGTGCACCTAATACATAGTCTTTTATCAGTTAGTAAAGACAGTTTCAAGTAATATTGCAAAAATGTATAAAACAAAACATCCTATTTAGCACCTTTAATAAATAACTGGAATGATTATTGTATATAAAAAAAGGTGAGAAACACTTTAGATATTCTACTAATTACATGTCAACTCCTAGTCATTAAAGTATTAGTAGACTGCTTAATATCTGCTAACACTTTATTTTGATGGTCCCCCAACAGACATTCTACAGTATATAAGAGTAACAATTGCTGCGAGACGAGGCAGAGAGAGAATCCACTTGCATGCACAATTTTAATGAAAAGACTCCACATGAACTCCTAATCCAAAACACGAACATGATCAAACTCAAAACAACAACTAGCAAAGAACAACTGAAAAGCACAAGCTTAAATACACAAAGAAATCAATGATAATTAAAGACAGGCGAGTCTAATGATGATAACCATAACAACTAAAATGATAACAAGGGGAAACAGAAACCAAACGCATAAATGGAGCACAGAAACAACGAGAACAGAATACATTTCAACATAAAAGTCCATACAACACAAAAAACTGAACTGGGATTATGACAATAAGAAACTTTGCAAGTACATGTTACCTTATTCTACTAATCCTAACCCTAACCTAACAGCCTACTAATACTCCACTGAGAATTAGTCGACATGTAGTTGCAAAATTACTTATAGTTGGTAGAATGTCTAAAGTGGACTATCGTTGTCCTTCTTCCTGTGTAGTTATTCATTAATGAAGGATCAGTATTCTAAAGTGTTACCACAAAAGAGTTATCGTTCAATTCAATCGTTCGTTCAATTTAGTTTCAAAGCTGCCTTTTTCAATGCAACAAAAATGCATGCTGATATTAGTGTGCATTTATTAGTTCAAGATTTTCACTAATCAAAAACTGCCACTCGACAAACGTATCTTACATGTATATGATGGATTACTATGTTTTTAAATCTTCGCTTAAGTCTTATCTTGCCAAAGGCACCAAATGATTCTAGTTACCTCTGATGGGCCCTTCAAATAGGAAGTAGGTGCATGACGCACACGTGTGTGTGTGTGTGTGTGTGTGTAAAGCCAACTCATGCCTGCATGCCCGTCTGATTCCGTAACCTGTCATACATGTTCTCTGCCTTAGTGCCAAACATCAAACCAATAAAAGCAGCTGTTGCTGAACATATGAGAGCGACAACCACAGTAGAATAAAGTCATATAATCAGGCAAAAACAGTTTGGCTTTTCAAAAGTTTCTACTTTAGGCTGTGTGGGCTTCTGCAGAGATTAAGCTAACTGACAGGGTCAGGATTGGGGGGTATGTTATGGGTCTTTGTGCATGCTTGTCACAAACTATTTGGAGAACTTGATCTGTGCTGATGTGGACTGAACTAAAGGCACAGTAGAAGATATCATTATCTGTGTAGGGAGTCGCTCTGAGTGCCTCAGATGGTCTATTCGGTTTATGCCGTCATGTGGATTCAACCAAGGAAGTGTCTGTGAATCACAGTCAGGCTGTGTAAACTGCGGCAGACAGAATATAGACAGCAAACACCTGTGAAGGTGCGATATTTGTAAAACGGTATGCATCCAAAAAAAGACAGCATTTATGCTCTGCTACATTCTGTCAGATGCACTGACGCAGCTTGCATAGTTTTGACAGTATATTAACAAACATCTGAATGTGTTTATCCTTCAAGCTTCTGATCAAGAGGCTGTGTTTAGCTGAACACACCTGCTTCACTTTAGCTTCTCTTTGTTCTCAGTTTAACATATCACGTTTTGTCTGTTAAACTCTGAGTATAAACATTTTTACACGTCTAGAGACATGTGTAAGATTCAGGGTCTGCAATGTTTTGTGGATGCAATGCTTCAGGGATCAAACCTTTTCTGTATGTAAAACACAAACAACAACACCTGCATTCCAGCCCAGTTTGAGTGTGATTTGTCAACATGGAGACAGAAACATGTTGTGAGTATCTGTAAGTTTATTCACTTCACAGCAAACTCAATCAAATGATCCTCTAAAATTAAACGGTAAAAAGTGGTAATAGGCAATTTTTAGAGCTTGTAAAGAAGATAGTTGTACCTGATCTGACCCTTAAAAATTATGTTTGTTTGTATAACCTTATAAAGCTGAAGGATAATTCTGTAATATTAAATCGCATTTATAGAGTGTTTGACTTTAATAAAGCCAGTTCTTCTTTCAGGTTTTTACAGTGTACACTTGTAATTACATTCCTGAATCACACTTCCTGCCTTACGTATTATTTAATTTCATTTGGATTACCTTTGACAATTCCTACATAACATGTTTTTTATATATTATTATTATTATTGCATGATTAGATTACAATTTTATTTCAATTAATTACAATTGTAGTCATTTCATGTTTAGTTTTACTTGATTCCAAGTACTAACAGTGTTGGGGAAAGTTACTTTTAAAAGTAATGCATTACAATACTGTGTTACTCCCTAAAAAAAGTAACTAATTGCGGTACTTAGTTACTTTTTATGGAAAGTAATGTGTTACATTACTTTTGCGTTACTTTTTCTCACCTGGGCTAGGATTCCTTGTTTGTTTTTTATTAAAAAAACAAAAAAAGTTCTATTTTTGGCAAATGTAAAGGCTCTTCCACACCAAAAGTGAAATGAATAAGCCTTAGGCTGAAGGAAGTGCATGTTTACACCTGTACAGTAGAGGGCGCAGCTCACACAAACCTTTCAGCTGTGCTGCCTTTCTGGATCAAAGGAGAATAGGATACAGGAGAAGAAAGTTCAACACTCTTATTTCTAAATCTAATCGAAAGTCATTTTTGCTTATTAGTATAGTTGAATTTGATCATTGAAGCTCAGCAGCAAAGACATTGGTTAATAAAGTGAGATTAAATACAAAAAGTCTATTTGTGTAATTTATTATAGTTAATTATTATTACAGGTTTGTGTAAATTCTGAGATAGCATTTCACCGTTTTTATTAATTTTGAGGAATACTGAATGTTTTCATGCAAGTGAGATGAGTAAATGCATGTTCACACTTAGTCTAGAACTACAATAACCATCATGTTCACACACAGCGCACACAACACCTCTGCACTTTATTTCTCTCAACATGGGGACAGGAGAGCTGTCAGTCAATAAATTGGAAAAAGTAACTTGCGTTACTTATTTTAAAAAGTAACTTATGTTGTTGTAAATTGAAAAAGTAATGCATTACTTTACTAGTTACTTGAAAAAGTAATCTGATTACATAACTCAAGTTACTTGTAATGCTTTACCCCCAACACTGAATACTAATTTCAATGTGTTAAACATTAAAGTGAAGCTTACAATCAAATAAATTAGAGTCTTTTCTGGTGGATAGAGGACAACAACAACAACAACAACAATAATATTAATAATAATAATAATAATAATAAAAACCATAAACGTATATTGCATATATCTCAGGCTCAATTTATTGGCACAATCAGTAAATTATGAAGTTACTTTTGTTCACTAATTGGAAATAGAGTCAATTTGTAATCACATAATTCACTGAAAATATTTGTCATCATTTAAAATGTAGCAAAGCATTTTTTATTTTCAAGTTCTTTATTTTTGTCTGAATATGTAACTTATAATATATAGTATATTACTATTCAGCACTGATCTGCACAGAGCCAAGTTCACCATGTGCTTTTTATTAACAATAGAAACTATTTGACTCTAGAAAATCTAAGATCAAACAACAATGTTTGTGGCTCTCCATTTTCCTGCTCTGGCTGTCAGATGAACTGTGCATTCATTTTATGCCCAGAGATAACAAGAAGGTCAGAGACTGTAAATTGGAATTCATCAGAGTTCTTCCCCATACACAAAGAGAGATAGGCAGGATCACAGAGGTCCTCCATGTAGGAGCACATGCAGCAGCAACTGTGTACCTGACATGACCTTGTCTGTATCGG